>NC_085033.1:12892168-13057168 GCF_963692335.1 Osmerus eperlanus | reverse complement strand
ATTCCCACCTCTCTCTGCCAGACAGGGTTGACGGTGTTGCAGACGATGCCGGAGCGTTTCTCCTGGCCGTGGTGCGGCAGGGCAGGGAAGATGCTGTGTTTGCCTGGCCTGATGGAGATCTTCAGGTAGGGGTCGGGGTTGAAGAACATGCCCTTCTTTAGTCCCGTCGCCTGGAAGTCTGACAGAGACCCACACACAGACCACTCATCAATATCTCCCAGAACAGTACATCCTCACAGACCACTTATCCAAACTACACAGTGGGGTACGGTAAATGACTATGTCCTGCCTGTAATGTTGCCTGCCGATGAATATGTGTGTGTGCATTTTCTTGGTCCTCTCAAGTTCAAGTGTGCTTTCTAAGGGGTTTGGAGTTAGAATTGGTGTTAGGGTTAGAATGGCATTACATTTACATTTAGTCATTTCTCTTATCCAGAGCGACTTACAGTAAGTACAGGGACATTCCCCCCGAGGCAAGTAGGGTGAAGTGCCTTGCCCAAGGACACAACGTCATTTGGCACAGCCGGGAATCGAACTAGCAACCTTTGGATTACTAGCCCAATTCCCTAACCACTCAGCCACCTGACTCCCTCTAGTTTACATTAAGGGTTAGGGTTAAGACTTAAGGATGGTTTTAAGGGTTGTGGACTATGGTTTAGGTTAGGTGTTAGGGTTAAGGTTAGGCTTAAGGGAAAACAGGGATTTTAGGTTGTGGTTCCGAGTCCCCACAAGAACAGCAGTACCAACGTGTGTGTGTGTGTTGTATTGATCGACATGCTTATCTCTCGTATCTGTAGGAACCCTGAAGCCCCGGTTGTCATGACAACCCGGCCTCAGCAAACGGCGTGCTGGCCTTTTCGACGGCAACGGCATGCTGTGATGGCAATGGCAATGACGATAATGATGATGGTGGTGGTGGGTTTAATCACCTGATATGGAGAAGTTGATTAGGCGTCTGCGCCCCTGAGTCTGGGGTGCTTCCTCACTATTGGCGGGCTTGAACACCTGGAACACACACACACACAGGTCTTAAACCAACAGAGTTGTTAACCTAAGGGAATGCAAGACTTTCTCCTTCTTTACATCACAACAGTACCAATTAGGATTCTTGATGTCTTCCAAACACAGAACATACACACACACACAGACACACGCACACACAAACAGGCACACAGACACAAACACACACATAAACACACAAACACACATACACAGTTACCGGTGCGGAGGGGTTCTTGACAGTGACACTGGGGGTTGTGGCTCTCAGCGCCCCGCTCACTCCGTGGTAGTACTTGAAACACACCTTGGTCTCAGCTGAGGCGTGGGAGGAAGGACACACACACAATATCATCATCGTTATCACCGATACGATCTTCATCGTGATCGATATCGCCGATATCAACATTAACATCGTCCCTGTCTTCATCATCGTTATGATCATCGTTTCCATCGACAACATCATCAGTGTCATCGTCGTTATTATCGCTACAGTCTTTATCGTTCTCCATCAGTCCATAATCATCCGCTGGGCCTGTGTGGTCAGTGCATTCTGTTCATTTGGCCGTGTCAGAGTTCTATTTAGAATGCCTGCCCACACATATGGCCTTGTGACCTGCAGACACAGGAGTGATTGTGTGTGTTTCAGTCAAGACAGACACATACCGAAATCTGCCATGTTAAGATAAGATCTGCGTTTTCTGTGTGCACACGTACAGTATACAGTCTAACGTTCAGTGAACACAGTGAGATGGTGTATCTAGTGGTTTGTTACATTGTCTGAAACTGCAGAGGAGAATCCTGTCTGTGTCTGAGTGGTGTGAAGACTTCTGCATCCTGCGTTATGTACTCACATCTCTGTCCTGCTGTACAGCTGAATACTCCATCTGCTATCATCGTCTCCCCTTCAAATGCTCTTCTGTACTGTGTGTGTGTGTGCAGGGTGGATGTGGTGGTGTATTAACGTGTGTGTGTGTGTGTGTGTGTGTGTGTGTGTGTGTGTGTGCGTGCAGGGGTGGACAGGTCTGGGCTGTGGGAGGTTCAGGAGCTAATGTTTCCGGAAAAACACCACTTACGTTCAACAAAGTACGAGTTGGCTTCGATCTTCCACACAATCTGCCCTTTGTGCGACCCGTTGACACCACGGTTCTTGTAGTCCAGAAAATTCTCAGATAAAACCTCATCTATAAAGATCAGATGGCTTGAGATTATAGATAGACGTTAAGATTTTAAGGAAGAGTTTGGTCATTACTTTAACTACAAAAATTAGGGCCTCAATAGTCTACGATACTGTTTACATTCAGTATTTTATCATTACTAAACAAATATTTATAATGATGAAATGATCAACCTATGTTGTTTCTCCATTACCAATAATGTAACAATAAAAAATAAATCAACAGCATCTTCCAGGCCAATCAGAAATGTGCAGCAATGTGCCTCTCACCTATCAGGTACATGCCAATCCAGTCCCCGGCGTCCACTTCCTCCTTGATGTCCCAGCAGATGGTGATGTCCTGGGATTGGCCGATGGCGTAGTGGGAGAAGCTGGCAGTGAGTGTGGAGCGGCAGTGGGAGGTGACCAGGTCTGTGTCACTGGTGGAGCGCGGCGTGGCCACCAGGTCTTCTGGAATGCCGTTCTGGAAGTTGAGGTTCTGGAACTGCTCTGGGTTGTAGCTGTGTCGGATTGGGTCCTTGCAGCGCCGGCGGTTCTGAGAGACGCGAGATGGGGAGGCCATGACTGCCAGGCTGAGAAACCTGCTCTGGTACAAGTTCTGGAACAGAGAGGGGAGAGAGAAGGTTCTAGAGAATGTTCTGGAACAGAGAGGGGAGAGAGAAGGTTCTAGAGAGCATGTTCTGGAACAGAGAGGAGAGAGAGAAGGTTCTAGAGAATGTTCTGGTGTGGAGTCAGCGGTGTGGAGGCAGTCAGAAACAGACCCCAAGTCTTCAGACAATCAGGCTGTTTGCAGATGAAACAGACATGAACAGAAGTATTTAGTTGGTCGACACATTTCTTTTGAGTCTCCAGATTGTGTTCGCAATTGAACAGCCATACGACGGTTGACCTTCACTTTCAACTTGAAGATACCGTATGTGCCATGACACTGTGCTGCACTCATCACAATCACAACAGACCTCCTAAAAACACCCAACTGTCACCAACGCCAAAACTCTTTTCACGGAGGAGTACAAGAGCAGCTCTTCCTCTGCATGGTGTAACTATCCCGGCTATCTTAGAGCACTCTTACATAACGCTATCATACAGTGGGCCTGCCTACTCAAGCTCATCTCCTCACCAAGCCAAGCATCACTGTGTGAGAGAGAACCTGAGCAGTCCAAATCGGTTTGATAACAACTGGGGTCAGATGGCTGAGCGGTTAGGGAGTTGGGCTATTAATCAGAAGGTTGTTGGTTCGATTCCAGGCTGTGCCAAGTGACGTTGTGTCCTTGGGCAAGGCACTTCACCCTACTTGCCTCGGGGGGAATGTCCCTGTACTTACTGTAAGTCGCTCTGGATAAGAGCATCTGCTAAAGGTAAATGGGAGTCAGGTGGTTGAGCGGTTAGGGAGTCGGGCTAGTAATCTGAAGGTTGCTAGTTCGATTCCTGGCCATGCAAAATGACGTTGTGTCCTTGGGCAAGGCACTTCACCCTACTTGCCTCGGGGGGAATGTCCCTGTACTTACTGTAAGTCGCTCTGGATAAGAGCGTCTGCTAAATGACTAAATGTAAATAACACCCCCAGTGTCAAATATTTCAATGCGTACAGGATAGCGGCGAGTTGCATGGTCAGACGCCATGAAGATGTACTGCGTATACAATCATGAGCGAAAACATGACAACCACCTGGGACACATGGGTCTTCCTTCCTGTAGCTGTCCTGGAGGCTGGAAAATGGTCCCTGCTCCTGGATGAGTGGAACTATGACGTGTGCTTGTCTGTGTGTATGTGCGGATCAGATACACCAGAAGGAATTTTTTGTGCATGCAGTGTCTACTCAGCTCTGCTGTGGGATGAGTCACTGGGCTCAATGAATTTTTTAAACCACCAACCGAGAAAGGTGTCTCAGAGCTTCAGTACCTACCTCTGCCTCCTCCTCCTCCTCTTCATCCTTTCACCCCGTTCTCTTCCCTCCCTCCTCTTAACTGCCCCCTCTTTTTCTTATCCTTCTCCCTCCTCTTCCTCCCCCTCTTCCCCCCCTATGAGTTAATAAACCACATCAACCACCAGGGCTTCACAGAGCGGAATACGACCGGACAGTGGCCAGACTGTGTCTAGGTTCAGGCTAGGTTCAGGCTAAGCCAGAGCACCTTCAGTAGGTGATAAAACAGGGTACTCTGATGTGTCTATAGGACGTACCCGTGGATGCTGTGGTGCTTTTCTGCTCTGAGTTATGTGCACACAATCAATTACACAGAGAGATTCACGGTACTTCCAGGACATACAGCAGAGCTATAGTTCTTGTGCTATTGTCTTCCTGTTTTCCTACTCTTTGTGCATATAGGTCAACAGCTCTAGTTGGACATCTCTCCGGTTGGTCGTGCAGTATCTCTCTATCATTTAGCCTGGGGCTTATCGGTTGTATTTAGGCTGTGTCGCTTCACCGACTCCAGTGAAATGGTTTTGCAATATATCAACAGACTGAATGCAATCTGATTTGGTTTTTATGTTTCTCGTTAATTTAACAACTTAACCATATATGTTAACATGTCTCCACGTACATTTGGTGAACTTAAGTTATGCTTATCCACTAATTAAATAAGCATTTGTGTGTTATGGGTGACCTGCGGCTGTGGCCTTTAAACATGCAGTTTGTAGACTAAAACGAATGCTAAAACGAATGCCAAGTTGCTACTTATTAACATTCTACTGCATGTTTAAGAAGCAATAAAAGAGCCTTGAAGCAATAGAGAGAGAGGAGAGAGAGAGAGAGAGAGAGAGAGAGAGAGAGAGAGAGAGAGAGAGTCGGGGGGGAGAGAGAGAGGGGGGGGGGAGAGACAGACATAGAGATCTTCTTTTTAAAGTTCTCTATAAAGTACTGTAGATCAATAAGCTGCAGGTTCCATCTCTCCACACCTGCGCTCTGATAGTCTGGCTCTGAGGGTCCCAGGTCAATCAATAGTAATCTGACCAATCACAAGGCTCTCAATCAGGACTACAGCTGCTTGAACACACAGAATCAGTGGCTGGAAGGATAAAAAAATTGAAGGATGGATGATTATTATCGAGAGGGATAAAGGGATGGAGGGATATAATGATGGAGGGATTGAGGGACATCAGGATGGAAGGATGAAAGGATAGGAATGAAAGAATTTCTGTTGTAACTGCTGTTACAACAGAAATGTATTTTCCACCTCTCCGTTAAGATAATTATTGTTTGGAATGACATGATTGGTGCAAGGTTTTCCCCTGAAAGCTGCTTTGACCAATCAAATGGTTTCAGATCAGTAATGTGACTCGCGGTAGGGTGGAGAGAAGGTATAAGCAACTGTCTACAATGACCTTTCTACATGCAAGGCACAGAAGTGTACTATATCTGAGAAGGATTGATGGGTATAAGCAAGATGGCCACTTTGGCACGCTTTTTCTTCTCTCTCTCTCTCTCTCACCGCCTCTCTCTCTATCCCCGCCTCTCTCTCTCTCCTCTCCCTTAAAAACACACACGTCCACAGTGTGGACTGACTCTGGTACATGCCAGAGAGTAGTTTTCCGCAATACTTCCCCGTAGCATCCGAATATCAGTTGATTCAAAACATTGTGTGGGCCTGTATCATCGTATCGTAGTTAAGATATATCCAAAAGGCCGTAAATCAACGCAATACTGTGGCATTACATTAGGAGTAGATAGTACACCCGTCAAAAACAAGGATAACAAATCGCTTCGTATGTAGTCTCTATGACATTTAGACCGTACCGATATCTGCATCGCACATTGCAATGCCTCTTGTATTTTTGTTCGCTAGTTGATACAAGATCTATTCAGCACGAATCCGTCCAAGGTCCAACCAAGTTACCGATTGAAGTCATGCACAGATGGATGAATACAACAAATGCCTTTTACCTGAGTTATGATCACCTGTGTATGAATCATACTCTGACGCGTCAAATGATCATATCGGTATTTCTCCTTATTCGGTTTGCCAAATGTTGAAAATCACATATCCGGTGGGCCATGATCCCGTTTGTGGGTCGTTTTCCGGATGGTTCGTACGCGACGCTGAGAAGATAAATTCTTTCTCTTGGGTACCAGGAGGCTTCAACCAATCACAGGCCGTTTAGGAGACATTCAGCCTCTAGTCGCACTGCCCCCACCCTTGCACGCACCACGCATCCTCACACAGTAACACGCACCCACGCAACATTTAGATTTTACGGTGCAATAACCATTGAGTACACTGCAAACATTGAATTAATTGAACAACTTTGTTATTTAAAAAAAGCTTTGAAATACATCACATTTCTAACTAAAAGTATTGCATTTGCCGTTGAGTAGGCTCTGACACGTTAAACCAAATTAACGAGAATACCTCCGCTAAGTCCATAGTTCTAAACTCATCATCCCTCGTATCTCCTCTCGAGTCGGAATCCTGTGAGCTGTGAAAGGCCACCAACCCTTATTCACACTAGTCAGTTTGTTATGATTCAACTTAATGCCTTCCATAACAACACAAACCAAATTCAACTGCCATATAGCCTACACTATTATTCTGTTGGTCCTATTTTCTCCTCGAACTATGTGGCAAAAATCTTCACTCGGCTACGAACTAAAAGTTAACTGCTGTAGGTAGGCAATACAACAGCTTCAAAATGCGAATTTTAAAAGAAAAAATAGGCTACAACTTTTGGTTTGTGGAAATTACACATTGTTTAAATCCTGTCTTGATTATGATAAAAGTAGCCTCCTAATCGTAAATTGATAACATCTTATTAATTCGAAGTTCAAGGGATGCAGACACGTTGATGTTTCTTAGAATTGTTGAGTTTGGGGAAAACACCATGTAACACCAAGAATAAAGGTGTGAAAACAGTTTCAGCAGGTTTGGACCTGAAATACAGAAGTTACTAACCCACAGTCTTTGCCTGTATGCCATTGTGTGTCATACACATGTATAAAAGTATAACAATAGGCTATTTAGGCTCAATATAAAATACCACAAGATTTTGCCTAACTTAAAAACAACACACAACATATAATTGTCTACTAAACTACTAAACCGGAATAAACGTAGGCCCTATGTGACATTTTCTCACAAAATTCATAATGAAAAGAACTTGATGTTTATGACACCTCTGGCATAGTGCCCTCTGACAGTTGTCTAGATTTACTGTCTCAGCAGTCTACTGTGCTGAAAAATGCGGAAGGCTCAAAATCAGTTTTGTTGGTTTGTCAGATATTTAGCAGTGATTGTGTTTTGAAAATGTTTATTTGTGGTTAGAACACAATACACAAAGAGATACACACTAAATTCCTTGTATTTCCATGCTTTACTTTGTTTTAATGCATAGCCTAAATATATTTAAAGAAGCAAGGCAAGCCGCAACAAAAACAGTACATTCTGAGAACTTCGTCACCTGAAAAAATCATGCAATCATAAAATCGTCTAATAGACCTACTGTAAAAGTCAGCTGCCACAGTCCACACTCACCTGAATGCCCCACACATTAACTTGCATGGGCTACAACTTCAGCGCTTTTGCAAACTCGCATCATTGCAGTATATCGCCTAGGCCTACTGAAATTTTACAAGGATTTACTTCCCACACAAATTCTCATCCAACATTCATTTGGAACAGTCTCCGAAAAATGTAAACTCCAAGTAACAGGTAAAGCAATCTGTCTGCAGACCTATTTCGTTTTGTAAGGCAGGTCTGCTTTCTAGTAGTCACAGTTGGTGTATGGACTTCTCTGCGACGTGGTCCTTGAGCTCTGGCTGGTCAGGAGGGTGGTCTTCAGACACGGGATGCGTTTGGACACCAGTTTCCTGAAATGGCTCTGGAACTTCTTTCCTACGAAGGTGTAGAACACGGGGCTCACGCAGCAATAGAAGTAGGCCACGTTACGCGTCACGTACAGAGCGTAGTTTAGAGCTTCGAAACAAATGTCCGGGTCGCGGGAAATATGGAAAGCGCGTAGCAGAATGACAACGTTGTATGGAGTCCAGCAAATGAAAAAAGTGAAGATGATCACGAAGACGAGCTTGACCGCACGGCACTTTTCTTTCATGCGAGTAGACATGATCCGGACGGTAATTCGAATGTAGCAGTACAGCACCATGAGCAGGGGGAGCAGAAAGAAGATCAGAAATTGCTGGTAATAGCCAAACAACTTCCATTTGGTCATGACGGCCTTGGAGGAACCCATTTCCTCACACATGTAGCCCAAAGAATGGTCCTTCCGCACATCATACAGCACCAGCTCTTTAAGGCCTGCCAGGATGCTGATAAACCACACAGCGGCTGACAGACTGCAGGCATACAGCTTTCTGCGGCTCTTGGCTGCTGTGATGGCATGCACTACTGCCAGGTAGCGGTCAAAGGTCATGAGGGTGAGGAAGAGAATGGAGCTGTAGAACCCGATAGAGAACATGCTCCCCACGATCTTGCACAGTGCCCGTCCAAATATCCATTCTGTGGAGTAGTAGGTGGCCCAGAAAGGCAGGCTGCAGGCAAACAGGATGTCGGAGAAGACCAGGTTGAGGAGGAAGATGTTGGTGACGGTGTTGAGTTTTTCATACTTGTATATGATGCACAGCACCAGGCCATTTCCCAGGATGCTCAAAAGGAAGTTAATGTGGTAGAACAAGGGCATGAATGTGGCACCAAACTTGTTCACGTCGACCGTCTGGCACAGGGTGACAAGCTCGTCAGTCACATAAGTGGAGGACTCATTAGAGGACTCGTTATAGAGCTCAAGGAATAGATTGTACTTCTCATCATCATACTCCATCTTAAACTATTCTTAACCTGCCAGAAAAGATGTTCATTAAATTGGTTGAAAAACAAAGCTGTTTCTGACTTCACAACGTATTGCCTGTTACCCAAACTGCATTTTTTCCCCATAGATATTTTTTACATTTTGTCATTTAACAGAGGCTTTTACTTGAAGCAACATGAATAGTGTATGTAGTTAGTGCAGCAGATAATCAAGAACACGTAGGCAAGACATGCAAATATAAATTAATACATGACCCACCCTAAGAGGAGCCTGTATCAGATGACTCACCTCTTCGACTATGGTTCTGCTGCCTGTGGCTCCGGTCACACTGACAGAGAGATGTCTGCATGCTGAGGGTGTTCAAGCGTGACACAACTAGGGGGGTGTGACTCAGGTTAGAACTGGAACTGACTTTCTGGGAAGAGGGCTGGCTGTCAGAATCTGTCCAAACAGCAAGCTGAAATGTCACTAGACATAATCAGATCTTTATCATTCTGACTAAATTCAATGTAAAAAATAACTGCAACTCCACTCCATTTTAGTCAACTAAATGTTTGAGCAATGCCAATGTATTTCATGTGCCATTACTTTTTACTGAAATACAAAATATAGAGTACAGAAAATAACTTTATTGAATTAAGGAATTATTTGACAGTGCTTAATCAGCAGTGCTTTGAATCTGTTGGAAAGTAATACACTTCCAATACACATAAATAACATAACAAATATAAACTGTATGATCATATTTGTGAACAAATTGAATAGAAAAAGATTATTGTTGTAAATGCTGGAACAAGACAGGGTCATGCTACTGCTGCATAAACATTTAGTTCATAAACTAACATCAAAACAACAGATACATGTCCTTATTGAAAGTTTTACGTTTAAAAGGTGTCTATGGTGAAACAAAGAATGAATCAGATCCCGAAAAAAATAAGAACAAACACTTTGCTAGTGTCATACATTTCACAACATCCTGAGTTCCTCAGTCATAAAGAAACAACTTCTCACTACAGTTGGAGGTTATACCAAATCATCATATCATTGTAAAAACACTTTGGATCCAGTTTAGAGGTAGCTTTACAAGAGAAGTGCAATGCATTGGATCTTTCACATGACCATGTAAAGCCACAGCTCTTGACAGTACAAAGAAAACCAGTTAGATGTGACTCGTAACACGGACCTATCATTGGGTAACATTTAGATGTGACTCGTAACACGGACCTATCATTGGGCAACATTTAGATGTGACTCGTAACACGGACCTATCATTGGGCAACATTTAGATGTGACTCGTAACACGGACCTATCATTGGGCAACATTTTACTCCCAACTACCTTTCTTGGAAGAATCACTACTGACTCTTTCAACATCTCAGTTTGCCAGGACACAGATACTGATGTCCTAGGTCCTCCATCGCAACAGGAATTCCGTTGATATCAGGAAATTGGGAAAGTGTTAAAAAAAAAGAAGAAAAGAACGTACATTATGGGTGAGACGCTGGAATCTCCTCACACAGTCAGCAGTCGTTCCTCTGCGAGTCCTTCCAGACTTCGCTCACATGGACAGAGCTTCAGGTGCGCTTCCAAGGTAACGTCCACAGCAGTGCCAAGAGATCTAGAAGCTGGGTCCTTTGCTGTAGCGTTCCTCCCTTAGCGTCTCAAAGGCCTGGTAGCAGGAGGAGGGGTCACACACGCCCGTGTCCCCAGCTGGGCCTCTCTTTCCTGGGATACCGTGGCTTCCTGGCTTCCCTGGCTCTCCTGGAGGTCCCGGGACACCCTCCCCGTCTCTCCCTCTGGGACCCTGAAGGCCTGAGGGGGGGAAGAGAGAAGACAGCTCAGCTTTCACATACTGGTTCTCTTCCTGTGGAGGATGATCGATGTATTACAGTAGTCAGTGTGTTGGTGGTACTGTAGCATTAGCATCTTTTGTTGTGTTCAGGCTTGAGGCATCATTGAAACAGCAGAAAAGGGGGGTTTCACCTGTTGGTCCAAGAGGACCTGGCAACCCAATGTCTCCCTCTCCTTTGGCACCTTTCAGTCCTAGCGACCCTGTGTCTCCTGCACAGACACACACACACACGTACAGTACATTAGCTTATCAGAGAGGCACTTCTGCGGTAAGAATGCTACACCTATAGATGTGTTTCAGAGGTCCCCCATGTCACACAGCCCCTGTCATGTCCACTCTGTGAACCTGTGCGTTTCAGAGATTCAAATTCAGAAAAAGATCTGACAGCACCTTTGATTCCTGGAGGTCCTCTTCGTCCAGGCTGCCCCGTGTAGCCCTGAGACCCAGGGGTTCCAGGGTACCCTGGGGTCCCGCTTGGGCCTTTCAAGCCTGGGGCTCCCGGCTCACCTGGGGGTCCCACCACGCTCTCGCATCGACCGCAGCCCCGCGGTGACACCATGTGGAGGAGCTGGGGAAACTCACCTGGACAGAATGAAACAGCGGGTGATGGTGACTGAGATTAGGGTTCTACAGAAACAGGCAGTGTGGTGGTTGAGATTTGAATCCCTGTGCGGTTTAGATTGACTGTGCTGTGACTTTGGTCGGTTTCAAGATAACATATCAAAGTTTCAAAATGAGTTAAAACTGATATATATATATATATATATATATATATATAAATCCTGGAATAATAATTTAAAAAATGATCTTAAATTATTTATCAATAGAGCTACAGAACACAGTACAGGGGCTGTATTGTAGAGGTTTATAAATAATCACTTCAGCTCTTTGTTGCTGATAGTGAACATCAAACTGTGATCGTCAGCTACTGTTGCTATGGCATCATTCATGTCAGCATAGTGAGGGATTATTTTGAGGATGAGGAGAGTGATGAAATCTCCAGGAAACAGTAAATATATTTTCTCCATATATCTCCAGCACACACACACACACACACACGTACAAACAGATTAGGCAACAGTCCTGTCGGTTACTCATGCCTGCTACTTCTGCTGTCTGAAATGCGGAAATGAAAGCTTGGTTGATGCCCCAGATGTTTCCAGGGTCAGAGTGTGTGTGTGTGTGTGTGTGTGTGATACACACACATACACACACGTGGTTATCATAATTCTGCTCTTTCACAATCCTTTACATTGAGATTGTGCAACAATAAAGAATTTAAAGTTTTGTATTTGACACCAAAGCATCCAACATGGTATGAGTCTGTAATACTGTTAGTCTACAGCACCTTGCTCCATTAAACAGTCACTACTGAATGGTTTAAAAGTCCATGAAAACATGCACTGTAATGACAGTGGAGAAATGGTTTCAGGGTGTTGAACATACTTCGAAGCATGTTGGCACAAATCTTCATTAGTTGCTCTTCAGAAGGAGTCTTGCCCTGAAACACAGTTTACACACAATAGTCACAACCAGACCCTTGCATCAGCTCTCAGTCACTGGGTCACAGTTCCCTCCTGTTCTGTAGGAGGACTATACAGGCCAGGAGCCCAGGGTGAGGGAAGTAGCCTGTCATCTTATAAAGTGAAATTACCAACAAGATGTCCTGTAAAGAAAATAAACCTGGATTGAAGCAGTTGATATAGTCTTTAAGAACAGCACTGTGTCCCTGCCTACTTACTGGTTTCCCAGGGTAACCAGGCACACCTGGTTGACCAGGTAGGCCGTCTTGGCCAGGGAAACCTCGAGAGCCGGACACCCCCAATTGGCCATTTTCGCCTTTCTTCCCATCAGCCCCTCTGGTTCCTGGATCGCCCGCTAGGCCTCTCTGGAGGACCAATCAGACGTCAGCAGACACAAGTGCCTTGGGAGTCAGGTGGCTGAGCGGTTAGAGAAGCGGGCAAGTAATCAGAAGGTTGCTGGTTCGATCCCCGGCTCTGCCAAATGACGTTGTGTCCTTGGGCAAGGCACTTCACCCTACTTGCCTCGGGGGAATGTCCCTGTACTTACTGTAAGTCGCTCTGGCTAAGAGTATCTGCTAAATGACTAAATGTAAATGTAAATCAACACATTGCATCTGCTAAAACGATATTCTTGAGTACAAAAACTCTTCAGGTGATTATTTAGTTTAACCCAGGTCAGTTGAGCCTCACTTGACATGTTTTGAGTTCTGTCATCACAGTTTAAGCTGTGACAGAGATGTGGGCTGCACTGATTCCTCTCAGTATCTTTTTGTACTCATTTTGGTAATCGACCTTTAACAACATATGAAGGGAATATTTCTGTGTAGGAATGTGTTAAGACAGAGTTAGTCAGACACGCCTCGACAAACATAAGGTCATTGTTATGCTTCTTTGTAAAGAGGATGAGGAAGCAAAAAATATATTGATGTTTTTTAAGTGTCAAGTCAGCATACCGCAAATTTTTCTACCCGAGAGAACGTAAATAAGCTGTGTACTACTGTTTCTCAGAAACTGCCATGGTTCTGTATTATTACAGTTAGCTAGTCTCACTTAGAGCAGCCAGCCATGTAAACAGAGACACTGTATTGATCTTGAACTAGACCGATCCTGTTCCTAAACACCTTCTCCAAACTAACTTGATCTGAATAATGTACAGTAATACAAGTCATTAACCAATCACACGTAAGCAGCTCACCTCTCCTTTGCTCCCTCTTGGGCCCAGTACTCCCTACCAGGAAGACATGTGTTAAAAACCTCCACAAATAAACAAACAGAATCACAAAAAAAAGGCATTGACCATATCGACACCTTTTTTCAAATCTACAGCTCTCTACCATGAATAATGCAGGTGAAAGACAGAATTAGGGGTGGAGTTCAAAGTGGAAAGGTCAGAGGTCACATACAGGCACCCCAGGAGCTCCAGGTTCTCCGTTGCTGCCTCGCTCACCCTGGAACAACAGGAGGGTGAAGGTCATCACCTCTATCATCTACAATCAGAGGTGTTCTCCCATCCTATCTCCTTCGTATTTGAGTCCTGGAACTCAAATATGTTGTAAAGCATCTGCTAAGGTACATTATTATAGACTAAACCCATTTTTGTTGCATTACTTCAGTTCAGGTATTCGTTGATAACCAGTAGCCTGTAACAACATTTAACAACAGAATTATTCGTGCTTGGCATCTTACATTGCTTCCTTTGACTCCAGGTACCCCAGCATCACCCTGGAAACAGTGATAGTTATCTTATCTGCTGTCATAACATGACTGTTAAAACATGGTTGAATTCTAAAATAATTATAAAAGAGCTGTCCATTAAGTTACCTGTTGCCCTTTGAACCCAGGATGTCCTTTTTCCCCCTGTAACCCTTGGATACCAGGCCCCCCCTGCTCTCCCTGTCGAAGGGAAAGGATTTGGTCAGATTATTATGGGATATTGTAGTTGAGAGGGTGTGGTTGGTTTTGCACTGTCTTGTAAAATACAGACTGTTCCTTGGCACTAACAACATTAATACTGTTAAAACTAGTCTCTCGTAGTCCTTGATTATCCGCTACTCACTATATACACTATTTGAATATTGCTTTGGATAATAACATTTACTAAATGAATACATGTGAATGTAAAATGTGAATTTATGTGTTTCCATTTGTTTAAAATACTTCAGACACAGGATTCTAGGCAGGAACAAGACCCATGCAAATTATATCCGAGGACGTCCTGCAATTTGTTTTTCAGTTAGGGTGTGAAACCTTCAGCATCACCAGCTACACTCATGGTTAACCACAGGAACTGTGCAGCAGTAAAACATAATGATAAGTATGGTCTTAGAACACCAAGTGAATTGATATCAAAGTCTCTTGTCTTTTGCCTGAGGTATATGGAAGAACTTGAAAGAACATACAGTATTAGTCTAGTACTACAGCAGCACATGCACAACACACATTTTTAGATCTGTTTCTTCTGATTTAAAAAAACTGTCAATTGACAAAGACGTACTTTGGGTCCAGGTGTTCCAGGTAGGCCGTTTAATCCTTGCGCCCCTGGGCTTCCCTACAGGCGCACACACACACAGAAACATACATGTGAACATGGACACGGTTAACACACACATACTTCAAGACATAAATCAGTGAGAACACAAGGATGGAAACATATGCACACACACACACATGCACACACACACGCACACGCACGCACGCACACATGCACATATGCAAATGCACACACACATATGCAAATGCACACACACACATGCACACACACACACACATATGCACACGCACACACACACGTATGCACACACACACAGACACATATGCACACGCACACGCACACACACACACGTATGCACACACACACAGACACATATGCACACGCACACACACGTTACCTTTGCCCCCGCCTGTCCATCAGCTCCAGGTGGACCAACAGGTCCAGGAGGTCCCTGAACAAATAAACATGTCATCATGGTCTCTATGGTGACACTGAAGCGTGTGTATTCTAGTAGCAATATTTTATTACGTGGCATAGTATACTACAAGTATGATAACCTGTTGGAAATTGGAATTGCTGAAATATCATAGGGAAGGTGATATCTGAAATATTATGCTTGAATAGAAAATGTATAAACTAGTTAAAACAACTGTTGGAATTTTTTGGGGCATTTATTTCATTTCCTCTGTTGGTCATGGCAATATTTCCACTGTGGTTTTCCGTTGTGTTTTTCTTCCAAGTCTATACAGTTTCTCATAGCAAAATCACTGCAGTACCGTAACCATGCAAAATCACTGCAGTACCGTAACCATCCAACAGAGTGCAGTCAACTGTCAAGACTAAGCTCATTAGATGCCAATTTGTCTGCTAGTTTCTAAAAAATTATCTGAATTATAACTTGAACAACATACAATTTCAGTAGAGGAAGGAACTGATCAACATAAGTAAGTCCACTGAGCCAGTGCACATACCTCCAGCCCAACAGGCCCTGTCAAGCCCTCCAGTCCTGTAGAGCCCCTCTCACCCTGTCACACAGAAGAACAACAGATTTCTGGGAGTCAGGTGGCTGAGCGGTTAGGGAGTCAGGCTAGTAATCTAAAGGTTACCGGTTAGATTCCCGGCTGTGCAAAATGACGTTGTGTCCTTGGGCAAGACACTTCACCCTACTTGCCTCGGGGGAAATGTCCCTGTACTTACTGTAAGTCACTCTGGATAAGAGCGTCTGCTAAATGACTAAATGTAAATGTAATTTCTAGACAGACAGATCGATTATGAAGAAGCAGAAGTTGTAGGTGGACAGTCTGCCCCACAGATTTGGTTCTGTCAGTTCAAAAGGTGAACTCCTGTCACAGACCTGGCCTAGAATATTATGATGCACAGGTGTCTTAAGTCTCTTCCTAGGACATCCAGTAGCTAGCTATGTGATTACAGCATTGTTTCACATATAGTGTATAATATCTACTGTATGTGTTATTATAATAATACTGTACCGGAGGTCCTACAGGCCCAGTCTCACCAGGAAAGCCCCGAATGCCCTGAAGATCAACACACACAGGAAACACCATGCTCAGCAGGGCGAGAAGATAAATAAAACATTAAAACATGAACATAGCAAACGGTGGGATGAATGTAACAGGCCCCCGTCCCCATGCCTGGCATGGGTGCCTGGCGTGTCCTCAGAAGGCCCCCAGCAGGACCCTGGCTCCCTCGCAGCACCTGTGACAACTTCCTGTTTAGCAGGAAATGAGGTCTTAAATGAGAGCTGTAATGGACCAGGCAGTGTGAGTGGAGGGAGTTTATGAGAGGGCTACGCATCACTACTAATTGGTGTGGTAGCTTTCCACAAACATACGCACAGCGATAGAGAACTGTTACAGTTTGAAAAATTTCTGGAGAAGCTGTTTCTTCTGATTCAGACTTTCAGTCCTCGTGTTGCCATGGACGACCTTCCATTCCTCACGTTCTCTTCTGAGTTCAAGAAAGCCTGCCTCGTATCATTCCACGCCTCCAAGTAAAGTAAGCAGCCAGCCAACCACTGCTTGGATTTCCACAGAGGGAAAGACATAAATGTGTATATATTGAGGAGTCTCGACTGTGTGTGTTCGTGTGTTCGTGTATGTGGTCTGTCTCCATCTGCTGGTCAGTTTGTGGTCTGGCAGAACATCTGAGGTTGACCTCAACCTGATCGAGGTGAGAGCTAGCCACAGTTAAGAGACTAGATCCTGTTAGATGGACTTCTCTGTGTATGAACAGTGTGATCTGCATCAATATTACTTTTAACATCTAAAGCCCTTGGCTGGTCTCTACTTTTTTTCTTCCTGTACATTGCCCAAATGCAGCCTACACTAAGCCTAGAGAGTGTTCCCAAGGCAACCACAGAAACTACTGTCATCTTGGATTTATTATTTCAAAATCCATAGAAATACTATACTAAATCGTAAATACAGCAAGTGTAGCTGTTACAGGTGGGCTTCAAACCACTGGCCACCCAAATGAGAACTCAAACATCTACCACTAGACCAAAGAGGAAAGACCCAGAGCTCCAGGGTGGGTTGAGACCTTCAACAGTGCTTCTCTGGAACACAGGCTACGCATGAATTACACTCCCAACCTACGATGGGGCCCTAAGCCCTTGGTCTACCAGTATTTTTAGCGCAATGTTTTTAACCAGAGACGGCTGATATGCACATGGGTTGGTTACTGGTGGTCTCTGCTCCAGAACCTTTAAGACAGATGGTTCCAGTTCTGACCCACAGCCCAATAACCACACTAGAGTTCTGTTTACCTTCACAACCCTCCAGTACCCCAAGTTTGCTATTTTAGACTGTGGCAAAATTTGGGCTGTCAACCATTTTTTTTTTTTTACTGAGGACCTCAACTAACTACACCCCTAACCTTGGTGTTGTGACATCCCCGGTGATAGTTTAAGGGTTGTGTGTTTGGAAAGCTGTTCCTTCTGATAGCAAAGACCCATATAGAGGATAGCTCAACAACTTACTGTCTCAGTGTTCGGTTCTATACGCATCGAGGCATTAGGGTTTCAGAGGGGCAGAGAGCGTGTCCTGGAGTTAACAAACACTGAGGCAGATTGATGACCACATTTGGAGCGACGTCAACTCAAACATCAGGTCTATTTTGAGTTAAAAGTTCCTTAATGTCTTTTAGGTGGCTTCATAAACCAGTTTATGGTTTTTAGTATATGTGCCTCAATGGAACATAACACTGCTTCCCAGAAGGACTGCTGGTACGGCTATAGAACAGCTGGAGTTATACTGGAGGGAAAGAAGATGATGACAATGATGATGATGATGGGGAAGAGAAGGAGGAGTGCTTCGCTGAGAAATGAGATCAACATGGCCAAGTTCTTCATTACTTTTCCTTGAGTATATATGAATAAAGCTGAATTTGAATAATGCCACTTACAGGGATTCCGGTTTGTCCTTCCAATCCAGGCACCCCACCTTCTCCTTTTTCACCCTGGAGTAGAACAAGAAAACGTGTGTGAAAATGTACATGTGTGTGTGTGTGTGTCTCACATTCTCTTCACAAGTCATAAGTACATGTTGTAGCCTAGAACATCTTCAACAAGCTCTGCTGTGTAATGGCCTGATACAGTATATGATTAACTTCTGGAATAGACCATGCTACACCATGCAAGGGACTGCTGATGTCCCCTCGAGGTGGGGGTTGCCAGATTTGCAAACGATCAACCCCCTAAACGCCAAGCCTCACACTAACACACCATAGGCATGCATGGACACGATCAGTCATTGGATTCGAGTTATGATCCATCTAAAACACCTCCAACATGCATGTAGCTATGATCTTCTACCACACAGACAGACCACACATGAACTAGCTTAGCCTAGCTACAGCTAGTGTTTCACCAGTGAAGCGCGGTCGGTAGGTAAGTAAGCACCGTGCAGTGCTGCACAGGCCCTGCCTGCCACATGTGCTTTTGAAGTGTTCTGTCTCTCTGAACTCCGAATGGAGGTTGTCAGCTAAGCCCACCCTGTCATTATCAACATGAGAGGCTTGATCTTATACACAGTCACGATGCAAGGGTTATGGCTGAAAATATTTCAGGATGACAAGTGATCATGAAGCCCAAACATGAAATAGTCAGCGCCTAGGTGAAGTGGTAAACATCGCAAGTAGCTATTATGGGTAAATCTGATTGTGAGGGATTTGATTTATGACCCAGGTGATTGAGTGTTCTCTGCTCTGTTAGACTGGGTTCATTTATTTGAAACTTGGGAGGGAGGCGTTAGCATGACATGAAAAATGAGGGAGGAGGTGGGGGGGTGGGGAGTGGGGAGTGGCACTTGAAGAGACAGATTGGGGTTTGATCTGTTCGCTCAACTACGTCGATTCAGACTTCCGTAAATAAACAAGAATGTTTTCATTTAGCGGATGCCAGTGTGCAAAGCAACATTCAGAAGTGGAAGGGAACCTGCAACCTCCGGCTCCGCAGTCAAAACCTCAATCACTGAGCTAAACCTCAATCACTGAGCTAAACCTCAATCACTGAGCTAAACCCATCCCTTTACAAGCAGTGGTTCTTTTCTCCAGACCAAACCTGAGGCACCCCGCTATGTTAACTACACACATCCTGTAGACTTCAATTTACATTCTATCTACACTATTACATGCTGAATAGTTTACTGTAGGGGACCAGCCCATAGCTGTGCATTCCAAGTGTTCAATCATCGTACAGTTTTTCGTCTGTACTGCAGATGACATGATCCCCATGCAAAGATTCTATCTATATAACCTGTCTGCCCTGAGATCACAGCCAACCTATAATCAATGTCTCAAATTACCGAACCACAAAAAGACATAATGAATACTATGTATCAGCTACATCACCCCAAAAAAGTGTCTTGTGTGATTCGCCAAATTACAAGACATTACAGACATTTTTAAGCCGCCGGAGTCTTATTCTGGAGGACCATCATTAGGGTTTGCAGCATTGGTTTGCTGTCATATGTGTTTGGAAGAGGGAAGCAGCGACCGGGCTGGGCTCACAGAGCTAGGGACATTATGTGTAATCAGAAGGAATTTAATTGGAACGTTTGTGCAAGCTCCTCATCGGCGTGTTGCCGCGACTACATGATTTGTGGAAAACCATTTGCACTTGCATAATGTCCAGGGGAAATGCGGCTATGCTCATAGATAGCAACCAGCCTAGTGGACAAATCTATGTTAGTTTATATTAAACATTCTTAGTATGCATCACAGCATGCGTACCACGGGATATGTTGTACTGTTTACTTGTTACAACATGAAGGCCAAACATGGAGAAGGAAATAATTTCCTGATCATGACACATCACAGCTCTGAAAGTAGACCTCACACACAGCGTTCCCTGAGCCGTGACAGGTACACCTACCGTGTTGTGATACAGTAGGAACTCAGATATTATTTCCTCCAAACAACTGTTCCCCTTCTACAGAGGATAGTAATTACCAGTAAAACTTTATAGGGGATTTCACTGTTCCGCAGTTTTCATTCAAGTTTTTTTTATTGGGGAATATAAAGAATGCCTATTAACATTCCGGAACGTTTGGATTCAAGTGTTGAAGTTCTAAACTCTCCTGTTGAGCTGCCAAGTAGGCAGGCTTATAGGCAGACAAGTAGGCAGGCAGACAAGCTGGCTGGCAGGTTCAACCCGCTCTGCTGCTACATCTAAGATTGAGCATGATGCTGTGGTGTGGTTGTTTTTACAGCCCAGTGGTGTCGTGTGCTGAAGCCAGTGATTAGAGAGAGTAGCAGCCAAGCCCTGGTGCAGCCCTGAACACTGAACCAAACCCACCCTAACGAGGCAGCTTTCATTTGGTCCACCACATCAAACCCCCACCTCTGGGTTCGTTAATCATCCTCCAGCACCCAATGCCTAGAGACTGGGAAAAATATGAGAGTGTGTGTGTGTGTGCACAGGGGGGGGGGGGGGGGGGGAGAAGCATGGAGGAGGGCAGGTGGGGGACCCGGGGGTTTGGCTCTGCATTTATTTGGGGTGTTCCTCCTGGCTTCTAATCCAAAATTACATTTTACATTACATTTAGTCATTTAGCAGACACTCTTATCCAGAGCGACTTACAGTAAGTACAGGGTCATTCCCCCTGAGGCAAGTAGGGTGAAGTGTCTTGCCCAAGGACACAACGTCATTGGCCTGGTACTTAAAACGATGCCCCCTCCAGTGATCCGCCATCACACCTTCTGAGGTTTCAACTACAGACTTCCTGGTTACAATGAAGAAATGTCACAGCACTCGCTAAACATACTTTCACCCAATTATCAGGCTAGATCAAACGTCCTACCCGGGCCAAGACCTTTATCGAGCTCTTTTACGGGGAACGTGTGCTCAGTTTAATAGGTCGGTAAATGGTAGGGTTGCCTATCACTAAACTTTGCCAACCCCAGAGAAAGGGAGAGAGAAAGAGGGAGCAATGAGCCACAGAAACAGATGGAGGAACAAGAGGAACAGTAACTGTTCTAGACAGACCCTCGTTCCCACACAGACACAGCCTACACCTGACTGGCATCTGAATAGATCCTTTGTGATGTCCGAATTCGGCGTAGAATGCGGTCCGGGGGCCCCTGTGTTTGGTCTGGACTCATCCAGCTTATACAGACTTCACTGTGACAGGACTTGTCTTTGGACGGGATTAAACAAACCTACTCTAAGGTCAGACAGCACATGACAAGGCCGCAGTGTCACCGAAATAACATCCACAAACAGAGGAAACGTAAATCTAATTATCACCATCCGTTTAAATACGATGATTAAATATGATATATAAAAGGTAGGTTTCTAAGTCAGCGGGGGTAGGTTTCCTGTCGCCTCCTCTCCAAAGAAAAAACAAACTTGAAAGACCGAACGTATGTCAATGTTTACATGTGAACTAACCATTTCCCTCCGCCGACAACACCTCAACTTCTACAAATAGATTCTCCAGTAGGCTGCCATCCTTGCCTCTCGTTTCAACCTTGTTGAAGTTTTCTCAATATAGAGCAAAGGGTGAAAGCTAGACCTTCTGGTCTCTTATAGAAACCCTGGCTCCCAAATGCAAGATGAAAGTCAAACCACAAATATGTCCTCTGCAAGCCCCTCCAAAACCCCAGAGATATTTTCACTCATCTGGGAGAACATCTCCTGTCTAGCTACAGCAGCACGGTCCTAGTCTTCCAGTCTCCGCCAATCATGGGGAGTCAGGTGGCTGAGCGGTTAGGGAATCGGGCTAGTAATCTGAAGGTTGCCAGTTCGATTCCCGGCCGTGCCAAATAACGTTGTGTCCTTGGGCAACACACTTCACCCTACTTGCGTCTGGGGAATGTCCCTGTACTTACTGTAAGTCGCTCTGGATAAGAGCGTCTGCTAAATGACTAAATGTAAATGTAATCACCGCAATAGAGAGCAACTGGATGTTTTTGTCAACATTATATCCACTCTGGTTAGATGAGAACGGATTATTCAGCTGACAGAAGTGTAGGAGCAGGCCTGTGTTCAGTAGCAGGACATCAGTCAACTAGCCTGGTCTGGTCAGCTAACATTCTGTGAAACTAAACGTGAACTGTATCCAGCAGTCAGTCCCCCTTCACGTCCACACAGACCATCTCTCCAGGGGTGGAGCTCTATGGAAATGAGTCAGTGGTTCACCTTGGGTCCTGCAGGTCCCGGTGAAGCATCCTTCCCTGGTGGGCCAACCTCTCCCTACACACACCAACAACATGAGAGAACAGTTAAACCATCATTAGTACTAGCCCATAGTGAACATGTGCAGTTAACGTGAGAGAACTTTGGAACCTCAGTGGAGGAGCATTTGACTGCAGCTCAAGAGGTCATAGGTTCAAATCCCCCCATGTATGTTGCTTTTGATAAAAGTGCTAAATAAATGCATTAGTATGATTACGATGATTACTATGAATCCCGTGTGAGTGATACTACAGTCCCTTATGTTACAGATACATGTGCATTTGTAATCCTCTCAGATTGTGTGGGTAGTGTACAGTAGTGTATGTTGTAATCCTCTCAGATTGTGTGGGTAGTGTACAGTACAGTCCAGTGTGTGCTGGAGCTGTGCGGTGTGTTCTTACCGCTGGTCCAGGTTCTCCTGAGGGCCCTTGAGACCCTGGCTCCCCTGGGGGTCCCTGTACACAGGAGGAGAAGGCAGTGAGCCAACACAGACTTCACCAGAGCACACTTTCTGAATAACTCCAGTGTATGTATCTGCTGCAGGTTGTTTGTCATGCTGCTACCTGGGGTCCAGCTGTTTCCAAAGTGTTCGACTTCAGCAGGTCAAATCCCGGTCCCTGCAAGAGAAACTTTGTTGTTTATTTTTTTGTTTGTTCTTTACAATCATCTTAGCATATATATCTTAGCGGACGTCAGTCGTCATGGTAACTCACCATGGGTCCAGGAGGTCCAGGCATGCCTTGAAGACCAGGCGATCCCATCTCACCCTGTGGGCAGAACGGACCAATCACACGAGAACACGACCTTAGCTATGCCAGCATCGGCCAGCTCATGTCGAGTCACCGCGCTGAGTGATGACCGACAGACATAGAAGTCCAGACACTGCTGCTTACTTTGGCTCCATGGAGTCCTGGCTCGCCCGCGGGCCCTGAAGCGCCTGGCCCTGCCTGGGTTACACACACAACACAGCAGGTTTAGAGGGTGCAGTCTGCCTGCACAGTGAGAGGATCTCAGAGGGACGTCTATGTGATGATGCCGGCCTGTCTGTTGTACTCACATTCATGCCATCCTTCCCTGGCTGCCCAGGTACACCAGATGCCCCTGGCTTGCCCTGAGTTAGCAAGTATATTTTTAGAATTTATTATCATAACATGGGATGGTAAAGAAATAAGATCATATATGGAATAGTAATATTAAGGGAATAGAAGAGAGCAGAATCAGATGGGACTGGGGAGAGAAACTGAAATCTTGAATAGTTGAGACTGATGAATGATGGATAAAGGAGTCCTGTATGTTCAGTATCAGAGTCACAGTGTCAGAGTCACAGTGTCAGTGTCAGAGCCACAGTGTCGGAGTCACAGTGTCAGTGTCAGAGCCACAGTGTCGGAGTCACAGTGTCAGAGTCACAGTGTCGGAGTCACAGTGTCGGAGTCACAGTGTCAGAGTCACAGTGTCAGAGTCACAGTGTCAGAGTCACAGTGTCAGAGTCACACTGTCAGAGTCACACTGTCAGAGTCACACTGTCAGAGTCACACTGTCAGAGTCACAGTGTCAGAGTCACAGTGTCAGAGTCACAGTGTCAGAGTCACAGTGTCAGAGTCACAGTGTCAGAGTCACACTGTCAGAGTCACACTGTCAGAGTCACAGTGTCAGAGTCACAGTGTCAGAGTCACAGTGTCAGAGTCACAGTGTCAGAGTCACAGTGTCAGAGTCACACTGTCAGAGTCACACTGTCAGAGTCACAGTGTCAGAGTCACAGTGTCAGAGTCACAGTGTCAGAGTCACACTGTCAGAGTCACACTGTCAGAGTCACAGTGTCAGAGTCACACTGTCAGAGTCACAGTGTCAGAGTCACACTGTCAGAGTCACAGTGTCAGAGTCACAGTGTCAGAGTCACACTGTCAGAGTCACAGTGTCAGAGTCACAGTGTCAGAGTCACAGTGTCAGAGTCACACTGTCAGAGTCACAGTGTCAGAGTCACACTGTCAGAGTCACAGTGTCAGAGTCACAGTGTCAGAGTCACAGTGTCAGAGTCACAGTGTCAGAGTCACAGTGTCAGAGTCACACTGTCAGAGTCACAGTGTCAGAGTCACAGTGTCAGAGTCACAGTGTCAGAGTCACAGTGTCAGAGTCACAGTGTCAGAGTCACAGTGTCACAGTCACAGTGTCACAGTCACAGTGTCAGAGTCACAGTGTCAGAGTCACAGTGTCACAGTCACAGTGTCAGAGTCACAGTGTCAGAGTCACAGTGTCAGAGTCACAGTGTCAGAGTCACAGTGTCAGAGTCACAGTGTCACAGTCACAGTGTCACAGTCACAGTGTCAGAGTCACAGTGTCACAGTCACAGTGTCAGAGTCACAGTGTCACAGTCACAGTGTCACAGTCACAGTGTCACAGTACTCACAGTGTCACAGTCACAGTGTCACAGTCACAGTGTCACAGTGTCACAGTCACAGTGTCAGAGTCACAGTGTCAGAGTCACAGTGTCACAGTCACAGTGTCAGAGTCACAGTGTCACAGTCACAGTGTCACAGTCACAGTGTCAGAGTCACAGTGTCAGAGTCACAGTGTCAGAGTCACAGTGTCAGAGTCACAGTGTCACAGTCACAGTGTCAGAGTCACAGTGTCACAGTCACAGTGTCAGAGTCACAGTGTCACAGTCACAGTGTCACAGTACTCACAGTGTCACAGTCACAGTGTCACAGTCACAGTGTCACAGTCACAGTGTCACAGTGTCACAGTCACAGTGTCACAGTCACAGTGTCACAGTCACAGTGTCACAGTCACAGTGTCACAGTCACAGTGTCACAGTACTCACAGGCTTGCCATCAGGGCCAGGCGGGCCCTCCCTGCCCTTCTCTCCCCTGAAGCCCTGAAGAGTCACACAGAGAGAAGGCCTGAAGAGTCACACAGAGAGAAGGCCATCTCAGAGACTCAGAGAGTCACACAGAGAGAAGGCCATCTCAGAGACTCAGAGAGTCACACAGAGAGAAGGCCATCTCAGAGACTCAGAGAGTTTCCGTAAGTCTTGACATATGCATCATGTCAACTTAAAACAAGTACATTTGGCTGCCAGTGCAGTAAGAAATTAATACAATTAACTATCACACAATTTTAGATGTAGAGTTTTTGCCGTGCCGGGGGAGGAGATTTGAAGAGAGAGAATCTGATTTAATTTACGCAGTATTCGTGTGTTATTTTAGATCACATAAGCAGAATGTAAAGAGTGAAGCGTGAGTGTTCAGGGGCTCACCATGAGTCCCGGCAGACCCGGGGGGCCTGGCTTCCCTACGGGGCAGTCACAGCTCTCCACTGCTGCCTGGCGGTCTGGGGGACACTGAGACGCATGGGGACAACATCAACCACGTATCCATGGAAACATTTACACAGATAAATACATCAATTCAATTCACTTTATTTACGCCACAGCTTACTTGGTATGCTTACTGTCTTACTTAAAGCATGACGTTGATCTTTACGTTACAGATTATTAAATCGACTGTGATGGAAACACAAAAAAGCAATTGTTTACTCACCCTGCTATCATCCTGTTTAGAAAACAAAATCACAGAGAAAATCCATAAGGAAACAGACTATAAGGTGACAGTGTTGCTACGATGTACCATGTAGATCCACAGTGTAGATAAGGCGCTCACCACAGAGTAGATCTCACAGGCTGGCTCTTTCTCTCCCTGCTCCGGGTCGCAGTACACTCGAAGCTTCTGCAGCTCAATCTGGAGGGCAGGAGTTTGAGACAAAATGGCGGAATAAAAAGAAAAAGATTCATCCACAACTGATTGGCGCCACAAAACGTAGTCACGGTCACAGTGCATAGACCCACGTGGAGCATCAGAGCAGCTCTCTGTCTCTCTCAATACAAACTCTCATTCTCTCATACAAGCAAACAGTCAGCGTTCTGAACAACAGAAATTATTGGATGTGAGAGTTTTTACGCTGACTCACCGAGACGGTGGTGTCCATCTTGACCTTCTTGGCCACCTGCGTTTTCCCGTTGATGTAGATGGGAGCCGCCGGCTCCAGCAGCTGCTCCTCGATCTTCATGTCGTCCAGGTAAAGGATCACACGCCTGGGCTTGACCAGAAGCTTGACCTGGTGCCACTCCCCATCAAACAACCTCTGGAGAGGAGGGGAGGGGAGGAGGGCAGTGGGGGGGAGAGGAGAGGAGAGGGGAGGAGGAGAGGAGGGTGGGAGAGGAGAGGGGAGGGGAAGAGGAGGTGAGGAGGAGAGGAGAGGAGAGGAGAGGGGAGGGGAGGAAAGAGAGGAGAGGAGGGGAGGGGAGGGAGAGTAGAGGAGGGGAGGTTCACTACTGGGTAAATATGCATAAAGAGACAGAGAATTCTCAACAAACTGCACAATGATAGACGGTACGAGTCGCGAAACATCAGCCAGATGACACAAGACACTTTCATGACACCTGTTGGAATCTCTGCATCCATTCACGCTTGACCTGATCTGAGCGCGTGTACAGACCTTGATGCCGCGGTCGTTGAAGATGACACTCTGATCCCTCTTGGTGGCGCTGGTGGTTGTCAAGGTGACGGACTTGTCCGGGCCGTTCATGGTCAGGGCGAGCTGCTTGACCGCGTCCTGGGACAGGACCCTGAGCAGGTCAAACTTCACCCGATTGGTCGGGGCCTTCATCCGCAGCGTGGCCACCAACACGTAGGAGTGAGGGAGGCCCTCAGGAAACACCACTCTGGAACACAATCACATATCAGGTGTGTGTGTGTGACATGTCACATGTGTCAGACATGTGCAGTGTGTACTGTGTGTGTGTGTGTGTGTGTGTGTGCCTGTAAAACCTCACCTGGTGCTGTCTGTGAAGTCCATCCGAGGGCTCAGCAGGTAGGCAGCCTCGGACATGAGAGAGCCCTGCACCTTCTTGGCCTTCAGGTCCACCTTGAGAGAGGACAGCAGCTCAAAGCCCTTCGAGTTGTGGTTGGTTCCTGGGATTTGGGCTGGACACACAGACTCTGAGAGGGAGGGAGGGAGAGAGACGGAGAGAGAGAGAGAGAGAGAGAGAGAGAGAGAGAGAGAGAGAGAGAGAGAGACACAGAGAGAGAGAGAGATTAGATCCAAACTGTACCTTAGAGAATCAGGATCCAGGTACGTAAACATCAGGATCCATGGATAAAAAATATGCTATTGACACATTTACATGATATTCATATAGCACACTTTCATCCAAAGAGACATTCCAAGAGTACAGAGAAGGAAGAGCAGAACGTCGGGGCTCAGATGTGCATCGTCTCACTGTCCTGTGAGTGACGCTGTCTCTTTAAGAGCGTGCCTGACGCGTCTCACTGTCCTGTGAGTGACGCTGTCTCTTTAAGAGCGTGCCTGACGCGTCTCACTGTCCTGGAGTGACGCTGTCTCTTTAAGAGCGTGCCCTTCGCGTCTCACTGTCCTGTGAGTGACGCTGTCTCTTTAAGAGCGTGCCTGACGCGTCTCACTGTCCCGTGAGTGACGCTGTCTCTTTAAGAGCGTGCCTGATGCGTCTCACTGTCCTGTGAGTCACGCTGTCTCTTTAAGAGCGTGCCTGATGCGTCTCACTGTCCTGTGAGTGACGCTGTCTCTTTAAGAGCGTGCCTGGAGCGTCTCACCTTGGCAGAGCTTCTGCTCCATGGCGTCTCTGATGCTGCCGATGGTGGAGTAGTCCTCCGCATAAAGGACGTAGGTGGACGGGGGCGTGGTCGCCAGGGACACCAGCTCGGAGTTGGTGATCTCGTTGCCCACCCCCACCGCAAACAGGATGATGTTCTGGGCCTGGTGAGGAAAGAATAAAACATAAATGAATGTAAATTAGATGTGAAGCTATCCACATATGTTATGTGGGCCATCCACATGTGGGATGGCCCACATTCGGGTCCATCCTTAACCTCTGACCTACATTACATTTACATTTAGTCATTTAGCAGACGCTCTTATCCAGAGTGACTTACAGTAAGTACAGGGACATTCCCCCCGAGGCAAGTAGGGTGAAGTGCCTTGCCCAACGACACAACGTCATTTTTAACGGCCGGGGAATCGAACCGGCAACCTTCTGATTAATAGCCCGATTCCCTAACCGCTCAGCCATCTGACCTCTGACCCACCTTGGCCTCCAAAGCCGCATCCACCACATCGTCCTGGGAGCGTCCGTCCGTCAGCACCACGGCGATGCGGTTCCTGGCCGCCTGCGTGCGATTGGACGAAGGGAAGACGTGCTGGGTGGCGAACTTGATGGCCCGCCCTGTCTGCGTGCTGCCTCCCAGGAAGCCAATCGCGTCGATGGCGGCGACCAGGTCCTGATTGGTCAGGTGTTTCCCCAGGGGGATCTCCAGGCGGGGCGTGTCGCTGTACTGGACCACGCCCACCTGGGTGTGGCGGGAGCTGACGTCGAAGCCGCTGGTGATGTTGACGAGCCAGCGCTTGGCGAACTGGAAATCAGGGATCCCCAAGCTGGAGGAGCCGTCGATGATGTAGACCAGGTCGTTGGCCGCGGTGCTGCAGCCTGAAACGGCAGGAGAACACTCAGGGAAACGGATTTGAACGTCAGGATCGTAACGGTGGACTTTTCACGCTCACTTGGGATGGGAGAGAGTTCTCAGTGCGCAACACTGAACCGACAGAAAGTCCCTGTATTCATTCAGCAGATGCTTTTATCCAGAGCGATGTACTGACGGGGAATCGAACCCACGACCTCTTGATCTATCTACGGTCAAACGCTCTACCACTGAGCTAAACCTGGAAAGACCTTATTTACATTTAGTCATTTAGCAAACGCTCTTATCCAGAGCGACTTACAGTAAGTACAGGGACATTCCCAAGGCAAGTAGGGTGAAGTGCCTTGCCCAAGGACACAACGTCAGTTGGCATGACCGGGAATCGAACTGGCAACCTTCGGATTACTAGCCCGATTCCCTCACCGCTCAGCCACCTGACCCACCTTATGGGTGTTTGTGGAGCTATAACAGGTCTGCTCTGGTTCACCTGCTTGGACGTTCAGGTAGTTCTCTCCCCTCAGCAGCGGGAGGAAGATGCAGGTCAACATGGCTCCTAACATCCAGGTGTCCATGGCTCCTCAGGGTCTTGCTGCGCTCACAGGCGGGTTGGTTTAGCTTCCTGGACAGTCCGGCCGTTTCACATCAACTGGATGGAGGACGAGGATGTTCGACCCTTTGTTTGTTCTGAACGTGGTGTTTCATGTATGGATTTAGGATTTATGTTTGCAACAAAGATTGAAACATGTTGATCTCAGAGCCCAACAGCTACAATTACCCATTTCCAGTCAGCATTTACTATTTCAAGTCATTCAACGAAATGGCCTTACAATAACATACAATTACATGGTTGATCCTAGAGACTTTTTCCCCTTTTCAACAAAAAATATGAAAAAATGAGACTAATTGCAGTCCTGAGCCCTACATTCTCTGTCAAATACGTCATCTGACTTCCTGTCCCAGCTTACCTTCTGTCTTTCAGTCCAAGATCATCCAGCTCACCCTTTCAGGTCTCCTGCAGTGGACGTCCTCAGTCACGGTCAGGTCTCCCTCTCTACTATTCCAGCCTTGGAAGCAAGTGTGCTAGTTCATCAGAAAGCGTGAGTGTGTGTGTGTGTGTGTGGGGAGCCTGGCAGCTGTTATATACCAGGAGGGAGGCAGTGACGTGCAGGGGGGGGCTGAGGTCTGGGCGACGGAGGGAGGGCCGACCGTGGTGGCTTTGGGGCTGGGACTTCTGGATTACAGGGAAGGGGTTGGCTGGCTCCACACACCAGGCCCTCCCTGGAGCCAGACACCTGCGACTGAGATCTTGGTGTTGCTGCTCTCTCTCGGACGACCCAGAGATACAGGAGATCTTGCTGGGTATTTTGTGAGCTCAGTACTGCGCTATAGTCTAGTTAGTTCTCTAAGGTTGTTTGTAGCTAAGAACATTTATTTTCTACCCTTCGAAGGACTTTTCAAGAGTCAACCACGTCGAACGACACTAGGAATCCGGAGCCTAAATCAGAGACAATTTGTGCAGCTTGGTCACCTATAATTATCTAGAGAATCTTACCCTTGAACCTCCCAGTGTAAATTACTACGTCGGTCTGGCCTTAGTGATCCATCAGACCAGGGCTATCTGAATAATGAAGGAACACTGCCCTCTGCTGGGAGAAAAAGACCACAGTAAAACAGCTCCTGTCTTGTGGTTCCTCTAATGACCGGTAAGCAGTTGGATGTGAGGATAAAATCACATGGGAATTCATTCTGTAGATAATAATCCTGCCCTATAATTAAAACAATTGTCAATATATATATATATATATAATCTGAAATGCTAAAAGATAAATCTATATTAGGCTCTGTGTGGTTGTGAAGAGGAGGATGAGAGTGAGCCATAGGATAGACAAGGCATGAATGACAGAGTGAAAGAGAGATAGAAGAATAATTGGAGGGCTTGCAGAAGGTTGAAAAAGAGGAGCGATGAAAAGGGCAGATGCCAAGAGGGGGACAGGAAGTCAGTTTGAAAGTCGTCCGTTAGGCCCGCCCCTTTGCGTGTGTGTAATCCTGAGTTCTGAGTGGCTGGTGTGTGTGTCTGTCATGCGAAGGCTCGCGTGCCCCAGTCAGCTGCAGAACTGCATGGCCTTGTTTTGAGTCACGTCACGCCAAAGCCAGCCATCTCATTGGCTAAGTTCATCAGCACGCAGTGTGCCTAAGGGGCCACGCCAATTCCATAGGACCTAAAAACCCAGATGAAAAAGACCCTGTATGTCAGGCCGTGTGACAAGCCAATGTGTGTGTGACATAAATATGATCCGCAACTGACATTCGCATTCAAACACGAGCTCCCACCGATCGCAGCTCTCCATAGGGGTGTTCCTAAGCTTGGTGTGAGCCAATAGGAGGAGGAGCCCTGTCAATTATGAACGGTCACGCAACTGTGCTGGAGGAAGATTAGCATCTCCGTGGCAACGCTGGCCATGCTCTTGGCTTGTAGCTGTCACAGTGCATCAGTAGTCCCCCCTGCGTTACACCAGGGTGACAACAACTGTCCCCTCAAGCCCTGTGTGTGTGTGTGAGAGAGAGTGCGTGCGTGCGTGAAAGTGTGTGTGTGTGTTTTCCGCCACTCTGCTACTCTCACAGCAGCTCGGCTAGCTAGCGTGCGACCAGATGAAACATTTAGAGGAATTAGAGAGAGTACCCAAACCCCCAATCAGGAAATGTGAGGCAGTCGCACGCATGCGCGCACACACACACACACACACACACACACAAGGGGGGGGGGGGCAGAAAGACTGATAAGATGAGGCGCTGGCACACTGCAGGAGTAGGCTGTCATACTACACTACAGCACATGTCAAGAACCTCACCTGTCTGAGCTGGAAGGAGAACAGCACGTGAGAACACAGAGAACGAGGGTCGGAAAAAAGGCTTTATTGCCACATCGTTAACCGACACACATTCAGCCGCATCATGAGAAAGATGAGTTTCAGACAGTTCACTGTACAATGCACGGTGTGTGAGCAAGCTGAGGGGGACGGGGACGGGGACGGGGTGTGTGTGTGTGTGTCAGGCCACATTCCATCTTGTCTGGACCCCACCTGACCTCAGTGTTGTCAAGTTTCAGAGTTGTCAAGAGTCCAGAGCACATCGGGTCCCTCCAGTCCTCCGTCATGTGACCTGGAGCTTGACAGGCAGCAGAAGATCCCGGACTGGAGACATGAGGGCGTCTGGATGCTGGTGTTGATGCAGGTCCACACCGCAGGGGTGGGGGGGGGTGGGGTGGGGGGGGGGGTGGGGTGGGGGGGGGGGTCGTAGCTGGTGACACCGACCCTCCCTACGACTCCAGACCCAGCCTCTCATCCACCACTCATCCACAACACGCACCAAAGTGCAAAAGTATTCAAAGTGAGATCATGGTCTGCTGGAGCAGTCCTGGCTGCTGCCTGTGTTTCTGGTTGCCCAGCATGGGGCGTGTATGCACGTACACACACTGCATGGGTAACCTTGTTATTTTCACCCCAGAAACTCAATTAACCCCCTCCAACACACACACACACACACTCCCTGCTGTGGCACCTCAGGCGTGAGTAAGTGCCTGGGCTGGGAACTGGGGCTTGGGGGGGCTGAAGCCCCCGTCTAGACTCCAGGGTCTGCCAGACAGAGGTTTGTCCTGGATTCTTTCAGTGAGCATCCAGGTCATGGTTCAGTCAAGTTTTTATGCACAGTCAGCTAGTCAGAGGCCCAGTCCGAGCCTCGTTAAACCAGCCCAGGTCCAGTCCGGTCCGGGTCCTACTTGAGCAGTTTGGGGACACCCATGGATGTCATGGTGGTCATGCTCATGGACGGCACGGTGATGTCCTTGAAGATGGGCTGGGTGACGCCGGCGTAGGAAGGCTTGTTCTGGTTCAGGGTCTCGATGATGGTCTGGCGCATGTCGCGACTGCCGTCGCCTCGCACCGCCAGCAGGGCGATGATATGCTCCTCCCTAGAGACACACACACATGGTTACAAAGTAGCACAAGCCTGGGTGTGTGTGTGGTGTGTGTGTGGTGTGTGTGCGCATGCTGTACCTGATGTCAGGGTATTTGGACACCAGTGTGGAGACTTCCAGGTAAAGCAGACTGGGGTCAGTGAGTTTGAAGACCTCCGCTATGGCAGCGATGGCATCACACAACCTGTCAGTGTCCTCGCCCTACACACACACACACACACACACACACACACACACACACACACACACACACACACACACACACACACACACACACACACACACACACACACACACACACACACACACACACACACAGACACAGACACACACACACACACACACACACACACACACACACACACACACACACACACACACACACACACACACACACACACACACACACACACACTAGTACTAGTCCTCCACCAGAACGCACCAATTATTTCAAAAATTTAGTTTGCAGGTGTAATCAATAGATATAATCTCCAGGTGTAATCTCCAGGTGTAATCTCCAGGTGTAATCCCTCCTCACCGCTGTGAGTTTCCTAAACAGGAACTTGAACTGTTCTGCTTCCTTGATCATGCGCTCGGCGCCCTCCTTCCTCTCGTCGGCGTTCTTGAAGCTGATCCTCTTCTGCATCACTGCTTTGATGTACTCCACCACCACCCTCCGATGGGCTTCGCTCGTCATCTCCTGCAGCACACGCAACACGCTTACCACACGCAACACGCTAGACTGCAGTCGCTTCACCTCCTCCATCACTCCACCCACAATCATCATCATCATCGTCATAATACGCTCATCCAATCTACACAGCACATTCTCGGAAACACGCAGCACAATTGGTTGAGTACATACTCTCAGGAACATCTACACCCAACTGATGTACAGAGCCAGAGCGCGGACGTACCAGGCGCCAACCCCACCCCCTGCGGGCAGTGGGCCGAGGAGCCAGGTGTCCATTTACATTTAGTCATTTAGCAGACGCTCTTATCCAGAGCGACTTACAGTAAGTACAGGGACATTCCCCCCGAGGCAAGTAGGGTGAAGTGCCTTGCCCAAGGACACAATGTCATGCCCGGCAACCTTCTGATTACTAGCCCAGTTCCCTAACCGCTCAGCCACCTGACTCCTCCATGAAGCCCTCCAGGAGCCCGGGTACGAGGAGGCTCTCCTGCACGCTCAGCTTTACCTGGTTGAAGGGCTTCTTGATCTTGGCAAAGTCGTTGAAGTAGTCCTCCACCGTCACGCAGATGGTGTCCACAGCGTGCGAGCCCGTCAGCCACTTCCTGGTCATCAGCTCGGCCAGGTGGTGCTGCAAGACCAAGCAGCCAATCAGACGCCCCGGCGTCACACAGCGGGCGCCATGACACGCACTGAAGGCAGCACAGCGTCTTCAGGCAGATTACGTTTTCACTTTTACAGGTGTACATTTGTTTGACTGAAACGTGCTCAAAAAGGTTGACCAATCAGAGTGCAGAGGAGTCCCTTACGTCCAGATCTAGGAAGACCTCGTCCAATAGGAACTGGCAGCCCTCTTTGGCGACCTCGCCGAGGGTTCTGCTGATGGGGGCGTCGTTGGCCATGGGCTCAGTGGAGCTCGAGTACTTCCGCTTCAGGCTGTTGATGGACTCTCTGTGGAGCGGCACACACACCACACACACACCACACACACACCATACATTTACATTTAGTCATTTACCAGACGCTCTTATTCAGAGCGACTTACAGTAAGTACAGAGACATTCCCCAAGGCAAGTAGGGTGAAGTGCCTTGCCCAAGGACACAACGTCATTTGACATGGCCAGGAATCGAACCAGCGACCTTCTGAATACTAGCCCGATTCTCTAACCACTCAGCCACCTGACTCACACATGCACACGCACACACACACACACACACACACACGCAGGCTTACCAGGAGGTGGAGCTACAAACACACTGTTCTCATCAGACATACGCCAAGGAAACTGTTGTGCTGGTACACACAGCATCTGGAGACCTGACCGCAGACAGGCCAGAATGTTCCATCACAGCCCTGACTCTGCCCACAGGAACGCAGTCAGAACTACGACGCTACTACTGATCCCACTATTGTACTTTCAACAAGCACTATTTGTAGTTTTAGATGATATATACACTTTAGGCCAAAGCGTAAATGCGAAATGAATGAAAACGTCTAACGTGACCCAACAGATCCTGGACATTCTGGGTGTGCGGCCCCTGGGGGGCGGGACGCGGGGGGCGGGACGCGGACGTACTTGAACGTGTGGCAGTTGTTGATGATGGCGATCATGTACTGGACGTAGCACTGTGGGAGCTGCCTGTCCTTCAGATGATCCTCCTTATAGGCGATGGCTTCTTCCTTATACCTGCGCACCAACACAACACAGGGCGGGATTAGCTTAGTTTAGTTTAGCCACGCTGAGGTGGTGAGATCGTAAAGGGATTCACTACAGTCCTGACAAGGTGGACGAGCACTCCGGTTCACGTGACGTCATGATCAAGGTGGTGGAAGTGGAGCTACGTCCAGGAAGTGGAGCTAGGTCCAGGAAGTGGGAGGTACGTCCAGGAAGTGGAGCTAGGTCCAGGAAGTGGAGCTAGGTCCAGGAAGTGGGAGGTACGTCCAGGAAGTGGAGCTAGGTCCAGGAAGTGGAGCTAGGTCCAGGAAGTGGGAGGTACGTCCAGGAAGTGGGAGGTACCTGATGAGGAAGGAGCTCATCTGCTTGAGACACAGCTGGAGGACCTTCTCCTTGAAGGTGTCGTCGATCTGGGCCGCCACCTGCAGGTTCTGCTCAAACATCTGGGAGGAGGGAGAGAGGGAGGGAGAGGGAGGGGGGGGGGGGGAGAGAGGGGGAGAGAGAGGGAGAGGGAAGGAGAGAAAGGGGGGGTGAGGGTGTTAGATAGTCAAGGGGGGAGAAAGAGAGGAGGGGTTGAAGGAGGAGGAAGAAAAGGATGGAGGAAGAGAGAAAGGAAGAAGGGTGAGGAGAAGGAAGGAGAGATGGAAGAACAACAGTTCGGTCACATCTACCATAAGAAACAAACATGGGGGAATCCACCCAGACAGGCGGGAGGGAGGGACGCAGGCAGAGGTACCTGGAAGACGATGGCAGGGAGGGTGGTCTGGTAGTATCCATCCTGGTCTGCCTCAGGCTCGCTCTCCTTCTGCCAGTCCTTCTTGTCAGTCTCCAGGGCCTTCCTCAGCCAGCCTGTAATGTTAGACTGCGCAGGCAGGGCTGCCGTTAGCCTGCCTGTCCACCCTGGCACCGTACAGCCTGCCGGTCCAACAAGCCTCATCGTAGGACAGACGTGTGTGTATTTGCAAACTCACGGGGATGACACTTTTTGAGATAAAAAAATGTGTGAGTGATAGTGTGGTTGTGTGTGTGTGTGATAGTGTACCTATCAGTGTGAGTGACTATATCTTTGTGTGTGTGTGTACTCACAGTGAAGGTCTGGACGTATTTGCTGAGCAGTTTGTCCACCACATCCTGAGGTAGCAGAGGCTCCAGCTTGTTGATGTCACACTCTGACATCAGCTCAGGGTTCCCCATCATCTCCCCACTACGACACACACACACACACGTCAGTGTACTGGAAGGCTAGACACATCAGGAGCCACACACACACACACAAACAGGGACATGAATATGATAGCCCTGTCGAGGCCGTCAGAGATGAGCACACTGAAGCTGATTAATAATGAACATCAACACGCGCGGGGCTCGTACACAAACACAGGAAAACAAGATGCAGCATGTGCCGCTGGTCACGTGACTATCCCTCCCGTCGCACCCTCCCTGGGAGGCCAGTCCGTAAGCTCCTCCCCTGGGCACCGCGCTGGTGTGAGAATCGGATATGAACCTCGCGGTTGCCTTTGTTTGAACATCCCATAAGGGAGCCGTCCATTAATCCCTCCTCTCTACAATCCTTCCAGAGCACGCCATGTGGATGAGGGTGCGTGTGCAGTCATTGGATTATCTGCACCAGCCCTGCTTAGTTCACATGCTATGCAGAGTCTCTCGTGTCTACGAGCTGGTTAGTGTTAAATATTGAATGGATGGTTGTACTGCGTGGTGAGGAGGCCCGGGTCTGTCAGGAGTGATGGGAGATGTGCCCGTGTTTGAGGAGAAATGCACCCTGCCTCGGGTGGGCGCACAGCATGGCACAGACACTCGGTGTGTTGCACAGCCAGGGCTCGGAATTAACCTGTAGTCCCGGAGACGATGTCTGGGACAGTTCAACACAGACTTTGGGACGACTGCGGGACGATAGACAATAATAATGTAAAATCCATACACCAGTGGTTCAACACATTTTAACACAAGGCGGGTGAAATCTATCATCTCATTTAGCTCTAGCTTAAAGTTCCATAAACTATAAACAATGTATTGACATTACATGAGCTGCTGTGTGTTAGGCGCTGGACTGTAGTCCTCATCAAGGATGCAAACGTATTTTTGAAAAGAAACGGCTAATATATTTTCAAGCCTTTCAAATACTTTTTTACCTTTCAAAACTTTAAAAAAAAGATATCTTTCAAACCTTTAGAAACTTTTATACTATGGCCACACCAAGAATTGTGTTAGCCCCACCATGAAACAAGCAAGAAAATTGTTTACGTATTCACATTGAAATTCAGACATTGATTTGAGCCCCACGACTGTATGGATTACTTAAATAATGTTGCAAATAACCTAGACCCATGTCAGAATGTCAAAAATAAAACTGGGTACTGGGACAGTGATGAAAAAAGTTAGTTGCGGGCCCTGCACACAACAACATACACATACAGCCAAGTTATCTCGTCGGTTGAGCTTCGAAAGGTCAACCAAGGTCAAAGTCGAGCACAGCCGGACGAACGTTACCTCTTGTAGGTGTTGAGCACCCAGGTGAGCAAGGACACGATCTCGTTGGCCTCCAGGTCCTCGGAGGTGAGCTCCTGGGTCCTCAGGGACACGGCCACGTGGTACAGCTTGAAGAAGGTTTCGAAGGTTTTGTAGTGGGGCGGGAAGCACTGCACCATCAGGTTCTTCACCACCAGCAGGTCGTCCAGAACATACTTCCTGGTGATCTCCAGCAGGCGCACCAGCCACATCTTGTCCGACTCGCGCGTCTCTGACTGGGTGCCCTCGATGCGACTGCTCACCGTGCCCTCCATGACCTGGTGGGACAGGGGAGGGGGGGAGTGAGACAGGGGAGGGGAGGGGATGAGACAGGGGAGGGGAGGGGATGAGACAGGGGAGGGGGGTGAGACGGGAGGGGAGGGGATGAGACAGGGGAGGGGGGTGAGACAGGGGAGGGGAGGGGATGAGACAGGGGAGGGGGGTGAGACGGGAGGGGAGGGGATGAGACAGGGGAGGGGGGTGAGACGGGAGGGGAGGGGATGAGACAGGGGAGGGGGGTGAGACAGGGGAGGGGAGGGGATGAGACAGGGGAGGGGGGTGAGACGGGAGGGGAGGGGATGAGACAGGGGAGGGGGGTGAGACGGGAGGGGAGGGGATGAGACAGGGGAGGGGGGTGAGACGGGAGGGGAGGGGATGAGACAGGGGAGGGGGGTGAGACGGGAGGGGAGGGGATGAGACAGGGGAGGGGGGTGAGACAGGGGAGGGGAGGGGATGAGACAGGGGAGGGGAGGGGGGTGAGACAGGGGAGGGGGTGAGACAGGGGAGGGGAGGGGGGTAAGACAGGGGAGGGGAGGGGGGTGAGACAGGGGAGGGGAGGGGGGTGAGACAGGGGAGGCAAGGGGGTGAGACAGGGGAGGCGAGGGGGGTGAGACATGGGAGGCGAGGGGGTGAGACAGGGGAGGCGAGGGGGTGAGACAGGGGAGGGGAGGGGGGTAAGACAGGGGAGGGGGGTGAGACAGGGGAGGGGGTGAGACAGGGGAGGGGGGTGACACAGGGGAGGCGAGGGGGTGAGACAGGGGAGGCGAGGGGGTGAGACAGGGGCAACAATTCTAATGTGAGCAGAGCACGTGGACCACCAGAGCGTCCCAGGGTACCTGTAACATCTTCTCCTTCCAGCGCTTGGGCCGGCCTGGCGGCAGGAAGCCTGTCTGCTTCTGCCGGTCCATCATGCGCCGGTCGATCTTCTCCTCGCGCTCGATGATGCGCACCACAGACACCAGCATGGTGGGGTCGCGCCGCACCGTCACCATGGAGCGCTGCAGCACCATCCACAGCTGCTTGGCAAGCTCCTCAGACAGACCCTGCACCTGGGGGGGAGGAAAGCAAGAAAGAAGAGGACAGCAGAATGGAGTCAGGCAGAGTAACGTTCAGCAAAGCACAGTCGAGCAGAGCAGTAAATACGCAGAGGAGATGAGGACAGGACAGGTCAGGGTGGAGTACATAAGATACTCTGTCTGTTTATCCCTATCTGTACTAAAACAGAGTACTCTGGCTGCCAGCCTACCTCCCCAAAGTAGTTGCGTATGAGGTTCATGTCGTGGGTGTTCTTGCTGTCCATGCGGTACTGCTCGTACATGAGATCGTCGCGGGAACACTCCAGGTCCATGAGCTTGCGGTGGGCCTGCAGCAGCTCCGCCTGCTCGATCAGATCCTGGGTGGCCTGCACGATCTCTGGGACTGCACAGGGAGAGACCCAGCAACCGTTTACTCACAGAACACACGTAGAGGCCAGGACATGTCACAAGCCACGTGCATTTCAAGTTTCTTCAAGTCCCTTTATGACAAGTACACAAACGAAATCCTAATTCCTATGTGGTTCTAAAAAATCTAAAAATGTGGAACTTCTCGAGGTTTCTTATGAGTTCCCTGTAAGTGGTGACGTTGTCCTCCTATCTGAGAAGATGTTCTCCACGTTCTACCTGAGAAGATGTTCTCCACGTTCTACCTGAGAAGATGTTCTCCACGTTCTACCTGAGAAGATGTTCTTCAGGTTCTCCACGGCAGAGGCCAGCTGGCTGTGCTGCACCACGGCCTCCTTCACATCCTTCAGGTTCTCGATGGTGTTGATGCTCTGCCTCCAGTCCTTGCTCACGTCCACCAGAGAGCTCTGGATGTCCTTCACGTCCACCAGGGCGTTGTGGAGCTGGCTCAGCCCCGTGCGCACACCGTCAAGCTGGGACTGAATGGCAGCCTGGGGGGGGGGACAGTTAGTGTTTAAAATTGCGTGGGGAGGGGGGTCTCTGTAAGTACACAGTAAAGGTGAATCGTTGAGTCCATATAGTAATCTATATACTTCTCTAACATGACCCATACATTTGTCAGAGAATTGTGCACAGCGTGTTGTTCCCTTGTCTTTAGCTTGTATGACAGTGATACATCGGCACGTAAGTGGAACAGATAGCTTGTTACGGTCTCGGGGGATGGTTTGAAGTTACCTTCAATCGAGCTTCCACTGACGCTTTCTTCCGCGCCTCGCGCCGGCGATATTGTTCCACCTTGTCCAGCTGATCCGAACGCTGCAGCATCCCCGCCACCCGCTGCACGGCCGTGGCTTCGGCCTCCCGGTTAGTCTCCTCCATACCAGCGTCAAGCTAGATCAATCATTCATCGAATGACAATCAGACAATACCCTACAACTGAGTCGCCTCATTCTACTAGCACCCACAGCGACCGCGGACAAGCCAGCTACAGAGTACTGTTTTGTTTACACAGTCGGGTAAGCTAGCGAGCTAGCAAGACGAGGCTACGTTGATTTGAGCTAGCTCAACTTATTCCCTGTAGTTATATTGCTACTGTAACGAGATCCATACGATTCAAGCAAGTGAAACAAAATTCTATACTAATTCACGAGTAACTACTGCCGATAACATTTGGACAGAATCTATCTCGAAGTATTTTAACAACACGATTCTGAAAATAGCTAGCTCGCTAGCCAGCCCCGCTTTCACATTCACTACACATTAGCCGACTGACACGGTCACTAGAACAGGTCGACGAGAAGACACACACAGGCCCAGAGATCGAAATAGTCAACGGAAATTACGTGGACTATCATAACAGTAGACTATAACATATACTTACCAATTCCAGCAATAAGTGTGAATGTAAAATCTCGTTATATGAATCTCATATTAATCCCAACAACATCGACCGCAGTTTTCCTAGTTGCCTGTTCCTGGTTGACAACACCCGTGCGCTCGGCCCCGCCCAATAGCAGCTGACAGCAGCGTGCTTACAGCATCAGCAGCGCGACGATTTGGCGTAGTTCCATTCTAACCTTGCATTACAACTTTTTTATGATTTATTTTGAGTTTTATAGGTTGAAATTAATAAAAATTCATATATATATGTATATATATAACACAACGCATACAGTTTGTCTGTACACTTATAATCGATAGTAATACCCACTTACCGTTTTGTTTTGAAAATCATAAATGCATATCAGAATCCACATTTGTCGAATTCAACATTTTGCAATAAAACAAACAAATTGTTATTTTTAAAACGGCAATTTATTGAAAATAATGTTGTAAAGAATGCTGCATGCAGCTGTGTTGTTGACCAGAAGACAACCGTTAACAGTTGAAAAGTTGTTATTTTCAAAACTTTAAAGAAACACAAGGCCTACTTAATATTACAAGTCAATTGAATAATCTAGGCTTTAACAAACGTTACTTAAATAATATGATTATAATTAGACTACAAAAACATTAGTGTCAAATATTTTGTGACACAATTCAGAAATCTGGAGAAATTGTGTAAATAGCAGTTAATCTTCGTTGAACTTAAACACGTTGCCTACCGAAATATTATCTTCAAAACACAACATAAATCTGAACAATAAATTAATCAATCATTTCAAATAATAAAAAGATTTATCAAAGATTTAATCAAAAAGGCTAATAGATAAATCATACTGTTTCAAAGAGGTATTTAGTGTATAATGACAAAAATATTGGATCACTTAAAATCAATTATATCTATTTGAGTTATTTACAAAATACAAGGCTGTGTAATAACTTGTGTGTAATTTAACTAAAATCATATTGGTTAGGAGCACTGCTATAGACTACAACAATCCACTGAATATGCCACCCTTTTCAGTGTGAGTAAACATAAATAAGTACATTATAAAATATATCCAAACACAATTTTACATCCTTTGTGTACCATTTAGATTCGACCAATCAAGACAAGCTAAACAATACATATTTAACAAACACAAAACTGAAAAAGATAGTGATATTTCTAAGGTGTGGTGTGTGTAATGTGCACAGTTACATACAAAAATGTCTCTCATATGCTTTCTTTGATTCTGTAACTGCTGTTTACCTGAGTTAAAAGAGTCCAACCAACCTTTTGATATAATACAAAAGAGGCATGGTTGAGACCACAGAAGGGGTTGGTGTGCCTTTTCACTGCATGTATATGTACGGGTTCGATTTGTGCACCAGAGCATTCATAGCACAGTTAGGGATCGCCCTCCTCTGCAAGGGTATCTGGCTGATGTCATGGCAACTGCCGTCAGACCAGGGCGGGGAGTCCATGGGCTCTCTCTTTATGGAGTGAACCAGACCATTCCCACGGAACTCGTAGCCCAGTTTGTCCTCCGGCTGCAGGTAGCCCTTGTGCTCCACAGTACCGTTCCCGTAGACGTGGTTGTCCATACAGTTCACCCCCTGGCTGCTGCAGAGGGGGTCTGGGTGGGGGACCCTGTGGGGACTGAACTGGCCCACGTCCTTGTTCAGGGCACGCCTGGGCAGCCGGAGGGCCCCTGCGGCTGCATAGAGGTACTTGTGATGCCCGTTAAGGGGGGGGCTGATCCGGCTCTTGTCCCGGTGGCAGTTGGAGTACTCCTCGTAAAAACCCACCTCCGTCTTCACCTGCGGCTGCTCCTGATAGGCCGGGCCGTAGCGCTGAGTCTGCTGCTTCTCCGCCGCTCCGCCCCACGAGCCGTTGTGGGCGAGGCCGTACAGGTTCCCGCCGTTCTCCGAGTCCGAGTCCTGCTCCGTCTTGATGGCCTCGGGCAGCACCATGCCGCCGTAGCAGTCCAGGTGGCCCATGTACCTGACGTCACCCTTCAGCCCTCCGTCGTCGCAGAAACCCTCCACGTCCGCGTACAGCTTGCTCTGAGACACCTCCTGCCTGCTGCCGTCGCTGTACCCGGGAGACATCCGGAAGCTTCCGGCCTTTCCCAGAGGGTTGTACTTACCCTGGCGGCCTGTGACGTAGCTCCCGCTGGGGGCTTTGCGGGAGGCGGAGGGGGTCCGGATGCTGTCCCAGGAGGGGTCCACCACAGGGCTCTGGGCCTTGGGCCCCCCCAGGGAGGACAGGCAGAAGTTGAGGGGCTCGTCCTGGGGGTAGTAGCCCTCATTGCTACGGTAGCGCAGGCCGTCTTTGGAGAGGGGCGTCCAGGGGGTGTAGTGGCAGGGGTCCCTGGGAGGGGCGGAGCTAGACCAGTTGAGAAGAAGGAAGTCACTGCTGTCACATGACCCTCGTGAGCGCTGCCTCTTCTCACTAGGATAAAACCCAGGAAGAAGAACCCAGTATCAAAGGATGACTCTGATGAAAATAATACTTACTGATATCCATTAATCTTTGTTTTTTAACATCTCTATCACCTCACTGGATATGTAGGAAGTTGTATTGACGCCAATTAAGTGTTCTGCTTTCCTTGTACAGTACATAATAATCTCACAAAGTTGCGAAGTGATTCAACGCATCAACGCTAATTCAAAAGACACTTGCTACTTGGTAACTTTACCAAGTGTACTTTAAATGACTTAACACAGTGGCGTGTAACCACGACCAAACCTTTCAAGTGAATCCAATATTAAATATTTTGTGTGTCTGTGTGTGTGTCTTCACCTGCGTTCCAGAGTGGTGGAGACAGGGCCCTTGTTCTTGCTCCTAACTGTCAGGCCCTTGAGCTTGAGCTCAGTGATGGAGGGCATCACGAGGGGCACCGCCACACAGAACAGAGCCAGCTGGGGGGGCACCAAAGCCCCAGAGTCAGTCCTCTTCTTCTGGCCCTGGAGGAACTTCAGACTGCCCTGGAACTGCATGCTCTGATGCACACACAGTATGCAACGGCATTAATCATTGTGCATTTATTTAGCAAACGCTTTTATTCAATGTGAAGTACAGGTGGGGATCTCAACCCCCCAGGTGTCAACATTGCATTGTGGGGAGGGGTGTGGGAGGGGAGGGGTGTGAGGTGAGGTGAAGTCGTACCAGGAAGCCAGAGGTGCTGTCCAGCAGGCAGCGAGCACGGGCGATGAAGCAGCGAGTGAGGAAGGCCGTCAGCTCCAGAGGCACCCCGTCTGGCTCCTGGGCACTGAACAGACTGCCCACCACAAAGTCCTCACCTACAAGTCAGCGCGAGACACGACACAGAAACGTCTGGTGGCGCACGACACTCCAATGATGATGTGGTGCTGTTGGGCTTTTTATGTGTCATGTCTTATCCTTCTCTACCAGTGGAGGAGAGAGATTCACCCCCCCCCCACTCCCCCCCCAGGGTGAATAATGTATTAATTCGTCCATGCGATAAGTCACTCGTTCATCCTGTACTTACCGGTGGCGGTGGCTGGGGGGTGGTCGAGGGCCTCGCCCCCCTGTGGTGGGGGGCACATGGCCCAGTGGAGCTGGCGTCTGAACTCCTGTCTCTCCTCCACATGGATGTAGTCGAACACGTTCTGGTGCATGACGTCAGTCTGGGGGGAGGGGAGGAGGGGGGGGGGCACAGAGAGGGCTGATCAGACACTCAAATCCAAACAGACAAACACGTACTTAACAGGAGTGTAATACCAGTGTCTTCATTTAGCAGATGCTTCTGGTCAGAGTGATGAGGGGGGGGTGTGAAGCTGGGACCCCCTTAATCTGCAGTCAAACGCTTGACAACTGATCCACCCCACCCCCCACCCCCCCCGCAACAACTGCACCAACAGAGAAGCAAACCGAAACATAACAGAAACCTCGCATTGATCGGAGGTATAGGCACGTAGCTGTGTTCAAGTGCAGTATATAGAGTAAAGTCAACAAATGATCCAAAAAGAAAACACTAGAAATCATTTTGCAAAACATGACCCATCATCACAACACAACGCGTATTTCCAGGGGGGTTCAGTGAGTTGGGGTCGGGAGGGATTAGTCACAAAACACTCCTTCTGCTCCAACCCAATTAACCCCCTCATTAGGGCAGCGTATTGTGTTTGGGCGGCTCGTCGACCTTGCCACTTAACCCACGTCACGGTCGGGTAGAGCTGGTCAATAGTCAGACGCCAACGAGGTATCTGTGCAGACACCGCAAGTGTCGCTGTGAAGTGGCCCTGGTGAGAACCCAACACTGTGGGCCCCAGACAGGGGCCAGGGGGCCCAGGGGCCAGGGAGCCCAGGGGTGAGGGGCCCAGGGGACCCAGGGGTGAGGGGAGAGAGCAAGGGTCGTGGGCCTCTGTGACAGGTTAAGCTCATCTAAGTTAGATCTCTTCGGATGGGACATCCCACTTGAATAGTTTTCTGATATCACAGTGCTTTAGTACTTTGTAAAAAAAAAAAGCATGACTGAATCAACTCTGTCTGAATCTACAGCTGAGAAGAGAGTATGTAAGTAATGTTACCATAATAACTCCGATCAAGCATGTGACTTCAAACAGAAGGATTAGGTTGCCACAAACAGCTTGGCTACAGACTAATCAATAACTTAAGTAAGTACTTAGATGATTGAAAAAAAACTCAAATCTCCACCAGTTGAATCAGTCCCGTATCCTTGGTGACTTCCACACACACCAGTGTGACTGTGGGCTTCCCTCCTCTCCTTGTTTATGCCTTGCGTGACACCAAATCTGCTTGCATGAGGACCGACATTTGCAACGCTACGCTGATGAAAAAACGCTGCAACCCCGGCAAACCCACTCTCGTAATCCCTCCCCCCCTGCCCGCTCCGCCCTACCCTCACCGCCCCCCAGCTCCAGTCATCCCCTCCGTTCATATAAAAACACAACCCTCAAAGACTCCCACTAAAATATTCAACCTCCCCACAACATCCACTTGGGAGGCACGCAGGGCTTTGATCACTTGCCTTGAGAGGCCTCTCTCCCTGCAAGCACACCGAGACAGGGTCTCAGATCCACACAGAGGAGCCAGCTCTTTTGTTTCACTAGAAGCATTTTTTTTACTTTAACCCGTTAAGGAGTAGCGTCACACATATGTGATTCTGAACATTCCAACCGACTATTTTCCGATAGACAAAAACTATATGACAAACGCTATAGTATGGCTTCAAAATTTACTTGACCTATGTTTGGGTTTCTTAATAATGACTTAAAGGACACGGACAGCGATTAAAACTCAACTCTGGCTAAATGTGTTTGAGTTCCTTTGTGTGTGCTTTAGGCTACTATAAAATAGTTTTATATTGCTTCGTTGTTGCTCTTCTGAATGCAGTTTCCATTGTTAGGCCTATACACAGTAGTTCAACCTCTATCCTCAAGACTTACTACTGACTACTAGGATTCTACTAGGATTGCTGGATAAGAGCGTCTGCTAAATTACTAGATGAAATGCTATGATTGTGATTCGGAATAATAAAGCGTAGTTATGAATTGTCAACATTTGTTTTGTACTCTGAGCCCATCTGGCTTTTTGATTTGTCAGTCATGTTGTTGATCAACACAGGAGAGGAGGGGGGTGGTGGGGACAGCACAGGAGAGGAGGGGGGTGGTGGGGACAGCACAGGAGAGGAGGGGGGTGGTGGGGACAGATACCTGGTGGAAGCCCAGGTAATCCACAATGCTGGAGGAGGCGTAGAAGATCAGGCCGTCTGTGCTCACCACCAAGGCAAAGCCTGTGAGAGACTGGAGAGAGACAAGACAAAGCCTGTGAGAGACTGGAGAGAGACAAGACAAAGCCTGTGAGAGACTGGAGAGAGACAAGGCAAAGCCTGTGAGAGACTGGAGAGAGACAAGGCAAAGCCTGTGAGAGACTGGAGAGAGACAAGGAAAAGCCTGTGAGAGACTGGAGAGAGACAAGACAAAGCCTGTGAGAGACTGGAGAGAGACAAGACAAATCCTGTGAGAGACTGGAGAGAGACAAGACACATGTATGTTGCACCTACACGCCAAAGGAAGAGAGAGAGAAAGAAAGACAGACAGACAGACAGACAGAGGGTAAGTGAGAATGGGATGGAGGAGCAAGAGAGCAAGAGAGAGAGAGAGAGAGAGAGAGAGAGAGAGAGAGAGAGAGAGAGAGAGAGAGAGAGAGAGAGAGAGAGAGAGAGAGAGAGAGCATTCATCATCATCGTCTCATCAAGCAGAGTCGGCTCTCTGTGTCGGGTTTAGTGACAGTGACGTTGGCGTGACATGGGCTTGGCCCCCCTGCCCTTCTCCTCCCCTCTCTACTCCTCGCCAGCCCCAGCCACCTCCGCTCTGATCTGGGAGCGCTCAGGTCAGCTGGGGCCCCTGGTTCCCACTCTCTGGTGTGATAGTGACCTAACAGTGTCACGATCTCTATTCAGCCCCAACGCATCCCGCTGCTCAGGGTGGCACGCTACCCATGGAGAGGCCAACCTATGGGGAGGGAGGGAGGGAGGGATGGAATAAGAAGGAGGGGGGGAGGAAGGGTTGAGGAGGAGAGGGGATGAGGGGGAGTGGAGGTGACAGGGAGTGGGTGAGGAGGGGGTGAGGGGGAGAGGGGTGAGGGGGAGGAGGAGAGGAAGAGGTGAGGAGGAGGGGGGTTTCCCCTCTAATCAACCTGCTGCAGTCTGACTGGAGCACGAAAGCGCGCTCAAGACGTCCTAGATCAGAAACATAATCAATGTGCTTCCTGCCTGGAGATTCTGTGTCAGTGATTCCACTGTGTGCTTGTGTGTTTATCTCTCTGCCTCACGCAATGTACAAATGCTTTTACTTCTGCTCAATGGCCATGGTGTATTAATAGAGCAATCATCTTAGGAGGACGGGATCTTCTACCAAACAGGCAGGGGATGAGGAGAACTGCTCTCTTCACGGTGTGCCCGTCATCTCTCTCTCCCTCTCTTTATGTCTCTCTCTCGGTCTCTATCATTTTCTGGTAGTACTGTCTCTCTACCTCCAGCAGGAGGTCACTCTCCATCACACCAGCGCCCAGCGTCTGGTGTTCCTTCCCTGGGTCGTGGTGGGAAGTTCCAGGCTGGGGCTCCAGCACAGCCTTCCTGCATGGCTTCTCCTGGATAGCTGCAGGGAGGTGAGAGAAAGGACAATTCATACACTGTAATCACACACACACACACACACACAGTGGTCAAATTAAGGACTGAGCTTACTTCAAACTGGGATTTAATGTGTGCGAGTACCATACAACAAGCTTTTATGTCAGCGACCAGGTGACCAGAGAAAGCCTTCTGTTCAGGAAGCCAGCCAGCTAAAGCAGACTGAGAGCAGCAGTTTCTGACTCTCGCTCACCGCTAGCTGCTAGCCGCTCACCGCTAGCAGCTAGCCGCTCACCGCTAGCAGCAGCACGGGGATGTGTGTGAGAGCTTCTGCTCTCTGACAGCCTTTGCGTGTTCGAAAGCACAAAGATATATTCACCAGTGGCACGAGGAGGGAGAGAGGCTGGGTGACAAATGGCCAGCCTCCTCATTAGCCTAGCTCCACCCCGGCCGCCTCCGCCTCCGTGTCTTGCCCAGGAAATTTGAGTCAAGACACCCACAGAAAGAGAGGGAGGGAGGGGGGGGGGAGGGAAGGAAGGAAGGAAGGAAGGAAGGGAGAGAGAGAGAGAGAATAAAGAGGGAGTGGGAGGAGAGAGCAGGAGAGAGACAGGGAGTGGGAGGGGAGAGAGATAACAGGAAGAAGCGAGCGGGAGAGAGAGAACGGGAGTGGGAGGAGAGAGAGAGAGCGTGAGAGAGAGAGCAGGAGAGAGGGTTGGCGTATTGAGGCTTCACTGTCACGCAACTGATGCCTCTGTCAATCTCCCGGGATCTCTAGCAAGAGGCTGGCACTCGTTCAAGTCATCGCGTGCAGCGAGATAGCCTACATAAGTCCATAAAGATTTTTGTAATAACAACAGATGTTAAATATTGATGACTGCTGGAAAACAGTGACATGGCGCTAAATGCTTGGGCCCTCTGCAACTGAAACAATATACGCAACAAAAGTAACGCACACAGCCCTGGTACAGCTCACTTATATAGCACATATCTACTGTATATGTCTCTTCTTTTTTTTGACTAATGGAGTCTATTGTTTATTACAGAATTGTATGAAATGATCCCCCTGCAGTGAGTGGGGTAGCACAAGAGTTTCCTCTGAAAAACATGGAAAAACACTTAATGTCGATTTCCACTGTTAAGTTTAGAATGAGAGATCAACACACACGTGCACAAACACACACACACACATGCAGACGTGCACAAATGTGCACGCAAACACACATGAGCACATGCTCAGTGATGTGCATCCATTTAGCACAGACACTCATTAACACACACACCATGTGCGCAAACACACACACACACACAGTCACACACACACACACACTTGGACACGCAATGAATGCGTAGCTGTAGTAAAAGACCTCCGGGGGTGGCAGTAGAAATAGCGATCAAGCTTTTGAAAGTCGTGCCAAAGACTCCTCTCCTGGTCACGCACTTTCAGACAATTCCCTATTGGTCCTGAAAATAAAACAACGGTTTTCAAATCCTTTGCTGCGGATTACGGAGGACTTGGTGAGGTTCATAGAAAGCACATCCAGCTTCAGGAGAGGATCCAGGAAGCAGAGGATCCAGGAAGCAGAGGAGGTGCACACACAGAGAACACCTGTAGGATTCAGGGGCTCTGGGGAGCCGGGCAGGTACAGCCTGCCAGGTGCCAGCCTGCACAGTGAGCCTTGCTCCGGATCACTACTCACAGTTCACGTTTCGTGACTTGCAGTTATGAAGCTCAGTATTTCCATCCAGAGAGCGTTTCCCCCAAACAGTGGGCCAAGGAAATCCGACTCATCCCGGGCCGCTCCTCATGAGATCGGTTGCGGGGCGAATCGGCACGCTAATCCATGCCATGATCTTGTTATCACATGTTCCAGTTGGAGGGTAGGGCTGCCATCCTGCGCACAGAAGCGCACACCAACATCACGCGAGCCCAGGGGGAGGGGGGAGGGGGGAGGAGGGAATGTGGGGGGGAGGGTTGGTGGTGGTGTTGAGATGGTGGGGGTGGGAAAGATGTTTAAGGGGACTAGGTGGGGATGGTGGTGTGTGTGTGAGGGGGAGGGGGCAAAGGGTGTACAAGGGGGCTGCCACATCACCTCTGAGGTCAGATAACTACTCACCCATCCAGCACAGCTCACTGCTCACGCACACCTGCTAGCCTAGCTTAGCTTAGCCTAGCCTAGCCTAGCTTAGCCTAGCCTAGCCTAGCCTAGCCTAGCCTGCTTACAAGCCAGATGAAATGCCGATTGTAGAGGACAAGTAAAATTAAGCGGGATGTGTGGAGGCTTCTGTCTAAAACCATGTATAACGTCTGTCCTCCACCCAGTCAAGGGAACGAGGAAACAGACCGTTTCATCAGAACAAAGGACTGGAGCTATCCTGCCCACTGTGCTCTCCCATGTAGTCACAGCTTCAGTTCAAATGTGTGCCAGAACTGGATAGATCCTTTCAGAAACAAAAGAGCACTTTTAATTCTCCCCAGACCAGACAAATGAGTCATCATATATGATGACAAGGGTTTCTTTTGGCTGTTGACATGCCAAACCATTCATGTCAAATTCAAAAAGAAAGACGATAAAACAAGTCATTTACAGAAGTTAGAAAACAAGCCAGAATCCCACAGTTTCTCTGCCAGGGGTTGTTGACACATGGACGGTAAGGGAGACAATACGATCCTTCATGTGGTCGTCAGTGAAGCTGGTATGAGACCCCAAAGAGGATCCGGAAACCCACAAACAAAGACCCGGTCTGTGTAAGACTAAATGTTGACTCCACAGATGTCCTCTTGGTCTAATGGTAGCCATGCCGGCTTGAGGAGTGCGGAATCAGGACACAGGAGGTGGATCAACGTTCCAAAAAGAAAAGAGAGAAATGGAGTGAGCAAGGGAAAAAGACAGTAAAAGAGAGAGTGAAGGAGAGAGAGAGAGAGACAGAGAGCAGGAGAGAGAAAGAAAAGGAACTTTCACCTGTTCTGTGTCAGCTGCAATTGCTTCTCATCACTTCACATTGAGAACAGGGAGAGAAGGAATGAGAGAGAACGAGAGAGAACGAGAGAATGAGAGAGAGAGAAAGAGGGAGGGAGAGAGAGAGAAGGGGGGAGGAGGGAGAGAGAGAGAGAGAGAGAGAGAGAGAGAGAGAGAGAGAGAGAGAGAGAGAGAGAGAGAGAGAGAGAGAGAGAGAGAGAGAGCGAGAGAGGAGGGAGGAACAGGAGGAGTGGGATTCCCAAAGCGTGCAGAGTAAATCCTTCACCTGCACGGAGTCCCAGGGTTGCGTGCTCAGTATGTATGTGTTTCTTTCCTTCTATCTGCCAATTTTGGGCTGGAGTGGGGGACTGTGTGTGTGTGCGTGCGTTGAGCTCCTGCCCAGCTCTAAGCAGGTTCTCATTAGCATGGCGAGGCTGAGGAACGTTTGTGTGTGTGTGTGTCCTCAGTGGCAGCACCTCAACAGGCCTTGACAAGGTCAATGAGGCCTGAACACTTCAGGTTAAAAGCCTGCTGTGTGACATCACCAGCGCTGTTCAACCCGTTTAATCTGTCACCCTTACTTACGCACCCCACACTGCTCCCTAGCCCCCACCCCCTCCCTCCACACACACACACACACACACACACACACACACACACACACACACACACAGTACACACAGATAGGTAGAGGCACCTAATATGGAGTCTACTCAAGTTACTTCAGAGCCAGTGCACCATCTTCGTGTCTGTAAAGAATGTATCCAGAACAGACTTTCAATCCATCTTCATCTTCCCCTCCATACAACCGCCCTCCCCTCTCCCCTCTCCCCTCTCCCTCTCTCCCCTCTCCCTCTCTCCCCTCTCCCTCTCTATCTCTCTCTCTCTCCTTCTATCTCTCTCTTTCCTCTCCTCAGTCTCTCTGCCCGGCTGTTTGCTGAATGAGCAGAGGTGTTAACTGAACCCAGACTCCTCCCGTCAACGCTGGAACTACAGCACCACCAGATGTCATGGTAACAATGGGCCGCCAACACCCCCTAATACAGACACTCGTGTTTGCTACATAACAACCCCCCCTGGGACAGCGAACACACGAGGAAGGATCCTACGGTCGTTTAGACGCAACACTGAACATCCAAACTAAACCACTTTTCTGAAGAGAAATAGATAGTGTGTCCTGAGGGGGGAAACATTGTTGGAAATGTACGCTAGGTGTTTAATGCAGAGGGTAGCTATTTTCCTGAAGGCTATAATCCTAAATGCAGCTGCTATTTCATGATCTATATGGGCCATATCGTGTGGATTATCGCCACCCCTACGTATTTGAAAGGTCAACAAGGTTTAAAAAACATTTCTCTTACGGGATGTTGAGAAGGAACCATCCATTTGTCATATGCAGAAACACACACACACACACACATTCTTCAAGAGTGTATGCATGCTCCCAGATCAGTGAAAGAAGGTCAAGGCCACTGCCTATTGGACGGCTCCAGAGAGTGTCATCCAACCCAGGAAAAGGATGAGAGATGGGGACTGTCCAGGGATTGGCTGACCATGAGGGAATGTCCCGGCCTCTCTCGGACAACTGTCAATCACTCACGGCTGTCAGCAGGCCAAGTGATTACAAATTCTCTGACACTGACCGTTATAAATATGACTCTCCATCACAAACACTGAGCCAAACTCAGAGAGCTCTCAAGGCTGCCAAGTCTAATCCTCTGGATTCTGCACAATATCATTTCAGCATCCTCTCTACAAGTCAAGGCAAATGGAGGGAGGCGGGGGGGGGGTGTTTGAGCACAACCAGTCCTAGGATTATAGATCTTATACTATATGTTAGCTACAGTACATTGTGTATTTGCCAGTGTCAATGTGTGTGTACGATTGTCCTAGCCTTACTGCCTCTGGCCAGAAAAGCAACTGCAGTAACTGACATCGTTATAGTTTCTTTTTTAAAGAGCCCAAACTGCTTTTAGGGTCCAGACAACTCTTCTATGTGGTGTTCAGACATGTGGTGTGCATGCTGGGGGGGGGAAACAGTGCACGCAAACAAGCCAGAGCTTTCTGGGGAATGTGCTGGCTTTTGGAGAAGTCTGTGTCTTCTCTGTCTCTCTGCCTTCAGCCAGTCTGGCAACTCGCTGGCCATACATATGTCCTCCACAGACGCTTATCAGGCTGTTTCTCAATTACATCAGTCCCTGATATCCCTCAAGATAAGACATTGCATGGAATTACAAAGGCCTAACATGGCTTTGAAGCATTTTCTTTCTTTTGATCAATCACAAACATGTTGGGTTCTGAAGCACCAGTGGCCCCCCTCCCCCTCTCTCTCTTTCCCTCTCTTCCCTCCCCTTCCTCCCCCTCTTCCTCCCTCTCCCTCTTCTTCCCTCTCAGCCTCTAGTAACAATCCAGACAAGTGAATGAGTGCCAAGCACAAGCACAGCCATCTACTCAGCCAAGAGACATCAGCATGAACGCACAGGTCTAATTGGCCTTGAGCATGGATACGCTGCACAGAGCTGCTGTGACAAGGCCTGGGTGGCCAGTGAGGAGGGATATGCAAATTGTGACATTCAAGGACAGAACGTATCTGGCAGAGGGTACACATAACCTTTAATCACATTGTTCTGAAATGCAATGTAAAAGCCCAAATAAAACTGTCAAAATATGATTGTATGTACTATGGGCCACATACAGTACATGTGTCAACATAAAGGTGCTCGCTGACATGAACACAGTCTGCCCATTGAAGAATGGCTCTGCTCGTGTATCTAGCGCAAGCTAAAGCTTCTCTCTGCTTCATGGCACCTTCAGACAACAGAATATGAATCCTAACATCTGTATACACAAGGGGAAAGGGGAACAAACACAGTTCAATGGTTCTGTGGTTCTTCCTCTCCTCTCCTCTCCTCTCCCTCCCTCCCTCCCCCCCCGCCACGCCCCGCCCCTCCCCCCCTTCTCCACTCCCTCCCCTCTCCCCTTCCTCCCCTCCTCTCGGGTGCACTGATCGACAGATCATTTTCATCACAGTTTCTGAGGTCAGAACCCCAGTCTGCTGCAGTCACGCAAGCCCTAGCCTGGCCAGCTTTACTACAACACTTCTACACGCAGAGCCTCTTAAAGAGACAGTACGCACATTCTCACTTCCTTCAGGGGCGCACAGGGAGCAGATCCCCAGTCATCAAAAAAAATAAGGGCCTAGGTTCCCACAAGTATATTCAGCAACTGACATTTCCTTTACTAGTATTTTTTTTAAACTTTTTATCAGTACGATACTTTATTGGCTGTCAAAACAGATATGAATGTACAAATCGAGGAAGAGAAAAACCGTTGTCTGTCATTGTCGCTGGGTTGGTTCCCTGGGTGTGGGTCAGGTGACTCCTGTCCCCAACAGGGCGACCTGGTTTCACAGCCTGGAGAAGACCGGTTCTCCATCCTCACGGTCCTACAAGCAGGGTTGTCCTGGACAGCCTGGTAAGCGTTGGTCACGACTGGGGAGGAGCCATCCAGACCCTCCCTTCCCTGGGGTCTCCCGGTGAGAGCTCGTCCAGACATCTGGTGCCCCCCCCCCAGATGGACGACACACATGGAAGCCTTCGTGGTCGTACACTCCCAGCCCCAATTAGGTTCAAGCCCAAGTTGACACCCAAGCTGATAGATCCTATTGTGCGTGATTGTGTGTGTGTGTGTCACATCAGGCACCGCGGAGTGGCTGACAAGTTTACAATCTCTGACCCCCCTTATTGTGAGAGACGGTGTGGGCATGCGTTTGATTGTCGGTGTGTATGGGAGGTGTTTTGGAGTAACTGAGCATGTTGGAATCGAAGAAGAACTTATTTTAACTGACCTACACCGTCAGTAGTGTCGAGTGTGTGTGTGCGCGTGATTATAGTTTACCAACACCATAAGGTAATTTCTACATTTATCTAGGATTATTAAACAAAATGGTGTTCCAACTCCCCAGTCCAGGTACATACGTTGTTATGATCACTTGGGCTCAATGACAGAACAGCGATAGCACACATAAAAATACAATAAATTGATTTGTTCTAGCACATAAAGTACATGTTCATCTCATCTCAGTCAATTATTTCCTCGTCTTTTTATTAGTCCTCTTTCCCCTTAGTAGAGACACAAACACGATTGTTTTCTCACGGTAATTCTTATTGTGACAGAATAGATTAATGTGCCTTTGTGAGAAGACAGGCTTGTAAAGGGTCTCAGCCTAGGGTGAACTGATATTATGGGATGTTGTTGCCACAGTAAGTGCAGATGACATGTTAGGGGTGAGTATAGACAAAGGGACTTGTGCCAGCTGAGTTTGCCAGCATCACGGAGTTAAAGCAGGATCAACGCCCCTCCTGTTCTTGGTGACATATTGGGGTCACTCAAACTCACGCTATGCGTGATGGCAAATCGTTTTTTTTCCTTCTCGTGAATTTACATGTTCATGCTCTGTGAATGTTGCCTATGGGCACATTTTATCCACATAAACCATAGCAAAACAGAATACACATTTTTTTGATTGTCTCCTTGATATTATGTGCTCTCCATTTATCTCTCTTCTTCTCTCTCTCTCTCTCTCTCCCCCAGAACAGCCCATTAAAGAACTACGCCCATTTGTCAACGCTACAGTACACAACGTAATTCCCCTCAAATATGCCGTCCATTTAAATATGCCGTGGAGCCAACAGCTAGCTGTTAGCTCCACTGGCATAAACACAATGATCCTTAATGGGGCAGGAGTGTGGAGTTCCTAGATTGTCTGCACGTTTACGTGCACAAAGTTAGGAAAGAAAACTGTAATTCCACACTGCCTCAACAATCGCCAACAGGCACATCACACCAAACCAACCCAACAACTGTTGACTGTTGGTGTTTGTAGATGTTTGTTTGGGCAGCATGAACCAGCCTTATCCAGTCACGCACCCCCAGGGCCCTCCCGGTGAGTCATCCCTGTTCCTCTCAACCCTCATCGCCTCACCTGCCGGTTTTTAATTGAGGTCAGTGGATGGTCAAACTCCCCCCATGTATGCATACTCCAATCCTATTACCCTCCCTGTGAGCTCATTGGGAGCTGGCACTCTGCTCCGCTAGCTCGCCTGCCGGCGCTACGTGCATGCGTGACATGTAAGTACTCCCTCTGACCGGAACTTGGCAAGCAGAACCTCAGCGACTGGATGAGGGGGGACATTTAGCATGTGGCACAGCGTCGTACAGGCAGGAGAGGCCGTTGGGGGTTACAGGGCTATTCTTGTGCGGTATCCTCACAGAGAGCTGCTTCCAAACTCGCACACGATGTGCAGCTGAGATGGTGAGTCATTCCGAGGAAATAAACATAATCCTCAATGAGAAGACAATTAAACGATAAATAACGTGAGGGCTGCTTCCATCCTCACACGGCAATGTGAAGCCAGTGACTCATTCAGACCGAGGAAGTCAAAGTAATCCTCAATGAGAAGACGGTATAATAGATAACGTGATGGGGGTAAATGAAGACGAAACACCGGCACTTGAAGCGCGCACCCTCTCTGAAGTCAGCTGCATTGTCTGATCTGTTGCCACGGCGAGGCGGGACGGGCTACGTGGACAGCGGCACGTTTGAAGCGACTGAAAGCAGTCGAGGTATATCATCGCGTTTCAGCGGGTGAAAACACGGTCTTTGTTGCTCCCCTCTGGGGTCGGAGGTCATGAAATCACACGGGAACACAGAGAGACCAGGGCAGGGTGATCAAATTTGAGCTTAATTGCAACGGACGGCACTCCAACGATGGTGTTGGGACAACAAAGGCGTCCACCCGGCGAGGCGCTGGGTTGGCGCCCAGGGCCTGTTGGGCTGACATGTTAGGCGTCTAGACCCGAGGTGGTGCGTTTGGACTCTGGGGGTCACTCACTTCCATCCTTTGTTACGCGGGGCCAATCTATGCAATTACTGATGGGGGATTACTCAAGCAAGACACTGTGCAGCTCATGCAGGGCCAGACCCAGGCCACAGAGACGGCCCACAATACTTCACACTGATCGCTAATGAGACCCAATTGTTCCTTATGTAACTGTAGCTGATAGACCACAAAAGGAGGAGACTCTGGAATTTTGTCATGGAGAGTAGAGTAGAGCAGAGTAGAATAGAGTAGAATAGAAACAACTTTATTGCCAAGTATGCAAGTATGCAGTTCTGGTGCACAGAGGTCCGAAGCGTCGGCCGGAGTGGGGCTACAGAGTGGGGTCCAGACCATCCACAGGTCCTCAGATTAAAGGGAGGTTTCGTGGTGTTGACCGTGAGAAAGAGCAGGGGGAGAGTTTGGCCTCCGAGTCCTGTTTTAAGGCACGACTGAACTCTGACATCTCAACCGACATAAATAATCCCACTTCTGACACCCTCTGACGAGTGGACAATTCCCTCCAGCCTGATCTGAATCCAAAACCAAGGTAATCAGCCCAGTGAACAACTGCAGCCCCAGCCTACCTTGACCTTGCATCTTTCATTACAGCAGTCAGGGGGCCGGGGGGGGGGGCACATGACAGCAAAAATGAAGCACTACAGAAGGACAGCCAGATGAGTCTGACCACTGTGAGCATGTGTGCGTGTGTGTGTGTGTGTGTGTGTGTGTGTGTGTGTGTGTGTGTGTGTGTGTGTGTGTGTGTGTGTGTGTGTGTGTGTGTGTGTGTGAGTGTGTGTGTGTGAGTGTGTGTGTGTGTGTGTGTGTGTGAGTGTGCGTGTGTGTGAGTGTGTGTGAGTGAGTGTGAGAAAGAGAGAGATTCTCAAAATAAAACAGGAGCTTTCATCATGTTTATCCATCACATGTAGACTAAGGGACCAAGGCTAACATGGCTACAGCTAAAATAGGTCAGGCACACAGCTCTACACTCAAGCATATCATTTGGAATTCCCGCTAAGAAATCTAAGTGTGAAATCACAACTTGAAAACCTGACTTAATGTCTGACATCTAGTACATGGTAGGAATGTACATCGGTTGGTAGAAGTGATATTCAGCTGCAATATACACATAGGGATTATATGAAATAATGTAATCTACAGTTGTAAATTAAAAAGATACAGTATATTACCCAATGTATAAAGATATTACGTTTAGTTGTGTATGGCTGTGATATTAATAGTTCCTTTGTTTGATCTGTCTCATCAATAATGTAGGCCTCGGAAGTGGACCACTAGAGTAGTGGCAAGGTTGAAACAAAGGACCTGTACATGGATAGCTGATGACTGTGCCAGGATAGAGGGATATGCAATCAGTGTAATTGAACATACTTGAATTTGATCTCAGTGAGGGAAAACAAGTTTTTAAATGGAAGAAATAGATACTTTTAGGCTCACCTTTCCCAGTATGTCTCAAACTGTATTAGAATTTTTGTGTCAAATGAATGCAGTTCATGGTGACTAAAGAGAGCTCAGCGGTGACGTGTAAACGCGCCACGCGATGGCACTAAACTGTCCCGTACACGAACGTACACCGCTCTCGTCTGAGGGGGGTAAGCAAGCCTGCTTGTTTTCTCACCAGTACTCACATATACAAACACACACACAAACAAACAGACAAACACACACACACACACACAGTGAGAGGGTGCCCCTACCTTGGAAGAAGCTCTTGACCCGCAGGTAGGACACACTGAGGCGCAGCACGGAGAGCTTGTCCAGCTTGGAGATGATGTCTGGGGAGAAGGGCAGCAGGCTGGCCAGGCGGTCCAGCTCGGCGTTCAGGCGGTCCCTGTGGCGCTTAGACGGGTTGGTCTTCTGGCTCGACGACGTGGGTTTCCTGCCACACCAAAGAGATCGCAAGCAGAATCGGAAACAGAATGAGAACCTAAGAAAGCCCACTGTTTTATGACGTGCCTACATGTTCTGTCTGACCCTAAACCTGACCTTAACAAAATCTTTTTTCTTTCTAAGAAAAGTCTTCACAAAGTGAGTTTTCAATGCATGTGATGGTGACCTTTCATGTTTCAGTTTTGTCCCTAACCCAACAATTGCTTTGAAATTCAAAGAAATAACAAATCAATTCTAAATATATACATTTTGAGGAATTGTGTTTGCAAATGTCTGTTCAGTTTATTTCATGTAGGACCAACATTTCTCAAAACAATATGGTCAAGCATATGAATAAAGCTGTAGTTAAATGCTGAATAATTTTAGGAGTTTAACTGTTAGCTTGGATATTGTCATTTTAATATGTTCACATATTAAGTCAGTAGTCAACCAATGCAATTAAGTTTGTTACAGTATGTTTCCATTATTCCATAAATCAAATATGACCTCCCTAAAGTTAAGGAAATAAATATGGTTGTACTATATGTGGAGTGTATTGGAAATAGGTTGTCCTAGTTTTGTACAGGAAGCCAATAGGTATTTCCTGCTAGATGAACTATGGAAAATCTATTATTGAACAATAATAATGAGTGTAATCAATAAGACATTGATCAAATTGATTTTGCTATTGATTATAGTATATAATTATAATTAAACCGGTTGAATGCGATTACAATAATTATAATATGTCACGTTAAAAGCAAGGAAATTGAATGTTTAATTTGCAAGAAACTCTACAACAAAGAGACATGAACAGAAAAGCACTTTATAACTTATTCACACGTATATTATCAAATGAAGTAAATAAAAGGTAGGCTGTGTATTTGGACCTGAGAACAATTTGTCAAACTAAAATCTTTCTCTGCTTTCATTTATTAAATATAAAACAGAAGTTAGAGACAGACACACAGGCTCTCTATAAATATACTCAACTGTTTCTGGACCGGTTTTCTTCTTTTCCTGCCGGCGTACAAGCAGTCACCCGGTGGGATCATCATCTATGTAAATAAATCATATGACTTACTAAAGGTTACCTCCATTAATGTCACAATTCTGAAAAGTAATATTAGCACGCCACAGTCATATATTTCAACCACAGGCACGTTATTTTGGACCAATGATAATCAATTGAACAATAGTTAACAGCTTAAACATTATTTTAAACAAACGAAATTTACAATTTGAATAAATACAAAACTCGGATAAAGCGTTTTATGGATCATTATTTCCTCGATACACGCGCCGCACCTGTCTGCCTTTGTTTACATAGCGACCAATGGCACAGTAGAGTGGCATGCGTAGTAAGCGCTCTGATAATCACGCTAATTGGAGACACTACAACACATTATAACGTGAACAATTACACATACATAAAGCATTAAATCAAAAGATTAATAACTCACCAAAAAGCTGTCCAATGTTTCTGTTAATAGGATGAATAGTAGAAGAGCAGTCAGCTCTAAATATTCCAGTTCAAATGAATTAGCCTTTTGTTTCTGTTTGGACTTGCAGACCAAACCTTTAACAAACGCATTTGATTCAGCAAAGCTCTGTCAAGATGTTTTTATCGGTCGGCGGTCCTCTTGGCAAAGATGTGGTTCATGTTATATACCCGATTGGGTGGCGTTAACTTCCTCATAGTTCAGGTGGCGGAGGAGTCATCTCAATGACCTGATGTGGCCTTCGCACGCAACTCTCTTGGCACGCACTCACATCAGAGCTAGGCGCGCTTCTGTCAGTAGCACGCTTTAGAGCGAGGAAGAAGGAGCTCTCGTGTAACGGTCTCCGTACAATATAACTTGCTTTAATTTAGAACTAGATGCATATATATAACGAATTTGAAAATACCGTGAATCAATTGGACACAAGGGCGGAGAATCGCATTTTTTGGGGGGGTTGGACTTCATTCGTTTTTTTGGGGTTATAGCCCCGAGCACATAGACTGCGTGTTCAGATAGCATTTACTGTGGATGACGGTTTATGGGATTTTTTATTAAATATTTCCAACCAGTTGTAGGGGTTCTGCTTTGGGTGAGTTGCTAATTTGTTTTCGTTTCGGAACTGGCTGAATGGCGAAACACAATGTAAATTAAATGCCATTGCTGTAATCATCGCCTAATGTGAAATAGAACAACTAATGCTGTCCGTAAGGTGTGAAATTGTAATCAATAAACGTATTATTATTTATGCAGTTTTGCATGTATTACATCCTGTTTCAGAGGCAAAATGTTTCATAGTTATGAAACAGTAAGTAGCCTATAGATATTTTTGTGTAAAATATCAAAATCAATTTAATTTGCGCATTTTATTGTTAATGTGATTTAATCTTACAGTTAAATTGTTAATAGAATTAAAATATTAACATTTGAGCTACGTCTAGTTACATGCAATCAATAAATGGCCGAGTTACGACTATATTGACTAAATTTGGTTTGATTAATTCTAAGAGTAGGGGAGAAATAAGCTACATTTTGCCTTCTCAAAATGTACCATCATTAGATACAACAAATGGTTCTAAATAAGAAAGGCACGCACAACTGAGTTGTCACGCAAGGGCTCGTGCTCAGCCTGAAACCTTTTGCCTCCGGAATTGTCCCCAAGTAGTCCCAGTGACATAGATCTGAAGCTCAGCGTTAGTGACGCGATGACAGTGACACACTTTCACTGTAAAAATACTGCAAAAATAATTTATTAAATTGTATTAGAATGGTATACAATACAAACACGTTTCAAACTGTTCACATAAATACCGCATGCCTTTTTTACATTTACGTTTCATTTCAAAACAATGCCATTAACAAAAGGCATATGTACTTTCCCGGAGGAGACAGCACACACCAATAGCAGCACAGCAAGACGGGAGACAGAAGTCAGTACTAGTCATCCAGCATGTAGTTGGGGTTGACCACTAGTAAGGGGTCCTCTTCTGTCCTAGGCTCCTCCCCCTCTCCCCCAACCTTCTTCAGGCCTGTCTTGGTCAACTCAATTATGATGTGATCCTGCAATTTAAAGGATTTTCTCAATGTTGTATCTGGAACCAGTATTTAAGCATATGTTCAGTCACTGTTAATGCCAGTTACCATCTCCATGGTGATTGTTACACTTGTATCAACACTGTGCTAATGACATATATATATATATATATATATGGCAAAGACCTGAATGTACCTTTTATATAGAACCTTACAATACAGTAATCCTGCCTGCAGAATTAGTTTTTGTTGCAGTCTTGTAAAAAGGAACACCATTCCGAAACTGTTGTACCCCTTAATTATCTGCTGCACTTACAACAAGCACTATTTGTAAATCTATTTAAGAAAAAAAAATTCTGGCTAAATGAATTATACAAAGTTGTAAGTTTCCAAATATTTTCGTTTGCCTCCTGCTTTTCTCCACCCTCTCTGATCCAGTGTTGGCACTCCGTCCTGAGAGGGAGAACCTACGTAGTGGATGAGGCGGTGAAGAACCTTCTCAATCAGGCTCTTCTTGGCGATCAGCTCTGCCTCAGTGTCGATCTCTCCCTCCATCTCCTGCAGGTACCAGTTGATCAGCTCGCTCTTCTTCAGAGAACCCTCATCATCCACTGCCAGGCAGACACACAGGCATTACTTTGTTGAAGTCAGATGGGAATGATAATATTCTACAAAGTCAATTTTGGGCCATAAACAAACCAAGTTAAAATGAATTAACCCCAAACCCTTCAATTAAATAATCAATACATTAAAAAAAATCTGATTTCCATGCCTTGGTCATTTGATTATGAGACCGATACGATTCTCCTGAGGTATATACACTTATGTGTACTTTATGAACATGCCCACGTGTCTATATACACATATATCAATATGCTCTAATGAAAACATTTGAAAGAGATTCTACTGAGATATCCGATGACAAGTGTCTTTGACTTGAAAGAGATTCTACTGAGATATCCGATGACAAGTGTCTTTGACATGACTATCCTGTCTGTCAGATGGGTCTTACAGTCTTCAAGCTTCTGCATGTGGAGGACCAGGAGGTTGGAGATTCTTCTGTACTCGGAGAAGGTCATCTTGAAAGCCGGTTGGGCGGCGGCAATGCTCTTCTCTGACCGGATTGGCTGCTGGTCTACATCCACAGCCTTTCCAGGGTGACCATTGGTCCCCTCGGTTCCACTGGTCCCATTGGTTCCCTGTGACTCTGCCCCCAGCATGTCGTGATCTAAACACGTTCAGGGTGGGAAAGGGCAGTCTACAGAACACAAAACCTATATAGTACATTTCATTTCTATACACAGTGTTGGCTGAATATATTGTATTTCGAGTCAATACGAGATTATATATATATATGTGTATATATATATATACACAGCCAACACTGTGTAGAGGCGAGTGCACTACTTTATGCTATGAACCACAGAGGTAGTTGTAAGTGTCCGGTAGCAGAGTGTCTGACCAGTGATGTCCTGTGAGTCCGGCTGGTCCTGGTCAAAGCTGATGTCGGGAGAGTCCACCCGGATGATGGACTTGTTCAACAGACGGAACGCCTCCTTCACATGCTTGGGGTGCACCTGAGGAGGAGAGTAATTGATGTTTTCTAACCATCAGAACTTTTCTATCAAAAGCTATGAACTGGTTTAGACTGGTCTGAACAGGAGTGATGGTGAAAGCGGGGGTGTGAGGGAGACACCTCGTCGGAGCAGTAGAGGCGCGCCATGGCTTCGGACAGTCTGAGCATGCTCTCCAGCTGGCGGACTGTGATTCGCCAGGATGACTTGGAGCTCCCGGCGTCCCTCTGGCGTAGACGCTTGTACTGGTCCACCACAAACTCCTGGGCCTCATGGGTAATCTGGGGGTCAGAGGTCAAACACACACACACAGGTCCACAAAGATCTTCTTTTATCCATACACAATAACTCAAATAAAAGTTTGTGTAGACAAGTTTTCTACAGATCAGCGTGATGCATAACCAGGTGAATACAACTATTCCCTCACAAACGTTTTCAGTTGTCCTGGAAACACTGCGGGTGAGTTAGCAGGGCATAAGTGGTGTGTTGCTGGAGGTCCTGACCTTAGGCTGGAACTGCCGAGCGAACAAGATGTATCTCTGGATCTCGTCAGTGGCGTACACTCTCTGCACCGACTCGATGTTCCTGCAGTGGAGGTCAACGATGCGTCGGGCGATGGCATAGTCCGTCACCTGGACACACACACACACACACACAATTCACCATAAAATTAAAAAAAGACAGAAATAACATTTTGAATTCGAGCAGCCTGAATTTTGTTCCATTTGAACTTCTGAAGCTTGAATGTTTTTTTTGTTGGAATTTTTAGGGTTCTGAATTTTATTGTTGGAATTTGAGCTACCTGAATTTCCGAACCTTGAATTTTTGGATCCAAATTTTATTTTTACATTAATATTTCAATTTCAATGTTAAAGCATTGTAAAAATTCAAACATTAAGTCGTTGATTTACCTCAATAGGAAGGTGAAAAGTTGCTAAATCTAGGGACATTGTGGCCAAGTTGGCAACACTGTTTAACCGATAGTAGAGACAGAAATGACATGCCGTCGTGTAAATAAGATAAATAACATAAGGCCATTTAGTTTGTTTTATAAAAGAGCAAGCTATATACCTGTTCTATAGTAAAGGTAACCTTAAATGACGTATTTTGTGATCGGGCGCTATATATACATATATATATATATATTAAAAAAAACTTGACCTTCCGGGGGGGGGGGGGCGTTGGGGGGGCGGGGGCACCCTGAACACGGTTGAGCATCCCTAATAGCGAGAGTACCTCATTGCACTCGTCCACCAGGATGAAGAAGAGATCAAAGCGGGACATGATGGGGGCAGACATGTTGACGTTCTGTTTGAGGGACTTGGAGCGGTTGTACCTGCCGTCGATAGGGTTGGCAGCGGCCAGGATGGAGGTGCGGGCGTTCAGCGTTGCCTGGCAACGCACAGGTGAGGTTCACACACAGGGAAACAAGCTTTAGAACAGTCACAGTATAATGTCAAGCGACAGAACTATTGCAGTGAATAAATAAGCCTGTAGCTATTTGAGGGTGCATGTATGGAAAGTGTGTGTGTGTACACAGTACCTTCACTCCAGCCTTGGTGATGGAGATGGTCTGCTGCTCCATCGCTTCATGAATCGCCACCTGGTCCTTCAGATCCATCTTATCAAACTCATCTATACAACACACTCCCTGAGATGCAGGGTGCCCGCACACACAGTGTCAGACCCAAATCATTCCTAGATAGAGTCTCAGCTCTACTTATAAAGTAGAATAGTAAATATATAGTATTTTTAGTATACAGTAGCAGTAGAAATTTTTTTTCCCATGTGGTGACCAGCTGAACCTTGTTCTAACTAAACACAGGACAAACATGTGTCGTTGAGCACCAAGGCCAGCCTGCAGGTCAGTGACCGTCTTACGTTGTCCGCCAGCATGAGGGCTCCTGCCTCGATGACAAACTCGTGGGACTCCTCGTCTCTGACCACAGCAGCCGTCAGCCCAGCGGCACTGCTGCCCTTCCCACTGGTGTACACCGCCCGGGGGGCAAAGTCCTCCACATGCCTGGGGGGGCACACACACACACCTTCCATCTTCACAGGTATATACAATATGTATGTACCTGCGTTTACAATATGAATGTGGCTGTATGGAGGTGCGCGTGTCCTGTGGGCGGAGCAGTACTTGAGGAACTGACGATATGAATGTGCCGTATGGAGGTGCGTGCGTGTCCTGTGGGCGGAGCAGTACTTGAGGAACTGGCTCTTGGAGGTGCTGGGGTCTCCCACGATGCACACGTTAATGTCCCCCCTCAGAGACGTGCCCTCCATGGTCGTCTTGCCGACGCCGCCGAACAGCATCAGGAGGATGCCGCGCTTGATCTCGTCGTTACCTGGAGTCGCGCGCACACACACGCACACACAAACACGCCATGAGGAGGAGGAGCTTCAAAACCCTCCCAACATACATGTTTCATTAACAGTGATAAAACTAAGACAGAGGCTGGGGGTGGTTTGGGGGTGGTTTGGGGGAGGCTGGGGGTGGTTTGGGGGAGGCGTGGGGGAGGCTGGGGGTGGCTGACCGTGGATGGTGGGGAAGAGGCTGCTGCAGATGTTGTGGTAGAGGTTCTTGTCCTGGCTCATCTCAAACACCTTCTCCCACTCCTGGACCGTCATCTGGTTCTTGACGCTCTCCGCTGTCTGGTCCTCCTGCCGCAGCTCCTTCCCCCCGAACTGGGTCATGGGGTCAGAGGTCATGGGGTCAGAGGTCACGGCCTTACACCCACTTCATAACTGCATATCACCAAAACAAACACGGCAGTTTCTGTTCAGTGGCTGGCACCAACCACTGCAATACTGTTAGAACTGTGCACTTTGAGCACCTGATAACCTGTTGTACTTGTATTGTATGCAGGATTTGCACATCATTTTGGATAAAAGCTGAATGAATAAATATAATGTGTATGTCCTGCCAAAGTAAATTCCTTGTCTGTGCAAACTTTCATGGCGATTAAAACCCTTTTTGATTCTGATTATAATGTGGACTATCTCATGGGCTTAATATGAGCTGTGGGCTGGGGTCCTGAATGAGGGAACCATGGACAGACCCTGGGGTTGGTGGGGGCCACGTAGCAGGCCAGGAAGGCCAGTTTGTAGGACAGATCGCGGACCCCCAGAGCCTTCAGACCCTGGATGCCCTCCGCCTGAAAGCCCTCCCTCCCGGTCACTCTGCTGCTGGTCTCGGACCTGGTGCCTGGGAAGACCGGAAGAAGGTCATGGTTTATCTCACACACCAAGAGCAGGGTAGGGCCTGGCCTGTGGAAACAAATCAGTGACATCATGTTTTGAATTTCAAAAGGCATTGAATACTTGATATTAAAATGTTAACGCCACTGAATTTGTTGGTTTTGAATTCACCTCTTTGAAATATGAATTTATTTAACCCTTGTGTTCTCCTCGGGTCGTTCTGACCCATCAGTCATTGTGACCCACCGTCGTATTGCGACAACTTTACCGCATACAAAAACAAAGTGAAGCATTTTCTTTTAACCGTCGGGCTGTCTCAGACCCCCCACATTGCGAAGGTTAAAAGAAAAGTATTTTTATTTGTTTTTGTATTGGGTAAAATTGGGTAAACACAATGATGGTTCGTTATGAACCTTTGGGTCATGTGACCCGAAGGCAGCACGAGGGTTAATTGTAAAAAACTGCAGACCTCTCTCCTCAGGGCCCTCTCATCCAGGTGTAGCTGCAGGCAGTCATACATGCAGATCAGTCATACAATCACAGCCTGGGGTCTGAGGAGAGGTCCGGTCGAGGGTATCCCGGATGTTGCAATATTTTTGGTATGAATTTTAGGGATATGAATTTCACCCTTCGAATGTATTTATTTTTATATTTTTGGGATATGAATTTTACTGTTGATTTTGAGCAACCTGAATTTCTGATCCTTGAATTTTGGGATCTGATTTTTTAAACCTTGAAATAAATTAATATTTCAATTTTAAAGAGGTGAATTCCAACCAACACATTTGCTGGTGTTTAAATTTCAATATTAAGTACTCAATGCCTTTTAAAATTCCAAACATGTCACTGATTTGCTTACATAGGCTACTGGGCTGTTACTGGTGGACGTCAAATGTCTACAAATGTGTGGTCAGGACAAAGATTAAGATTCTACATGTGCACCGTATATCTATTCAGTTGGCCTATTTGAATTCTCAAGAATGGATTACTCCATCCGGCCAGACGATCTCTGACCTGACACAATTACACAGGTGCAAACACATCATCACTGAAACAATGAGCGCTATGCGACGACCTGGGAGAAACTAAAAGTTGTAAACGTTGATTTGTGACCTGCGATGGCGAGAACAGAGACGTCAGGGACTACGATGAGCGCGCCTGTGAAGTCACAGCGGTCTCCGGCCTGGGCGCTCTCCACGGCCTCGGCCCTCAGGACCACCTCCACACTGCGGGGGATGCTGCCCCGGGGGAGCTCCGCCTGGGTCTCCTGGATACGCACCTGGGGGCGGGTGTGGGTAGGAGGGACAGGAGGGGGTAGGAGGGACAGGAGGGGGCGGGTGGGGGTAGGAGGGACAGGAGGGGGCAGGTGGGGATAGGAGGGGGCAGGTGGGGGTAGGAGGGACAGGAGGGGGCAGGTGGGGATAGGAGGGGGCGGGTGGGGGTAGGAGGGACAGGAGGGGGCAGGTGGGGATAGAAGGGGGCGGGTGGGGGTAGGAGGGATAGAAGGGGGCGGGTGGGGGTAGGAGGGATAGGAGGGGGCGGGTGGGGGTAGGAGGGACAGGAGGGGGCAGGTGGGGATAGGAGGGGGCGGGTGGGGGTAGGAGGGACAAGAAGGGGCGGGTGGGGGTAGGAGGGACAGGAGGGGGCAGGTGGGGATAGAAGGGGGCGGGTGGGGGTAGGAGGGATAGGAGGGGGCGGGTGGGGGTAGGAGGGACAGGAGGGGGCGGGTGGGGGTAGGAGGGATAGGAGGGGGCGGGTGGGGGTAGGAGGGATAGGAGGGGGCGGGTGGGGGTAGGAGGGACAGGAGGGGGCGGGTGGGGGCACCATATAAAAAGGGGTACAATGTACAGTGTTGTGCTAAGGTCTTAGTCCAGAAGTGCATAGTTCTGCTATCAATACTGTTAGAACTATGCACTTCTGATCCTTGATCTTCTGTGGTATTAGAACTATGCACTTCTGATCCTTGATCTTCTGTGGTATTCTCTATGCACTGTCCATTTGTATGTCACTTTAGATATGTATGGATGTACAATGAATGCTAGTTACAGATAAAACATCTGCTAAATGAATAAACGTAAAAAAGTACAAAGTAAATGTACCTTCTGGAAGTCCACAAACCGAGACTTGTTTGTGTCCAACATAAACCTCATGCGGTTGGAGCAAACGGGGTTCTTGCAGATTGACGGTTGCGTATACTTGAACTGCTGCTCCACGTCTTTGACGACTGACTGGCAGTCCAGACACAGGAAAGTACCGCTCACCAGCTCAGGGTGGACCGGGTGGGTGCGCACCACCTGACCGCTAATCCGGAGGAGGGTTCCGATACGGGCCGTGGAGAGCTCTCGGATCCTGAGTGAAAGCGGTAAGGAGAGGAGGATGAGGAGACCTTTAGAGGTCGACCTCATGAACCTGAACTGACAACTTCGTAGCCTACACAATAATACTGCATTACTGACAAATAGCGCTAACAATAACAGTGGGCTGAGTGCAATACTGTAGACCCTACTTCTGTTTGGTGGGGAAATCTGAGAAGGCCACATAGAACTCTTTGCTGGGTGGGATGTTGCCATGATCTCGGGCAAAGTGGCGTACGGCTCTGCACATGTATGGATAAACTCTGGGGAATAAAATACGTTAAAAAGGTGATCCTTTCAACGTGATAAATAATAAAAGCATATTCAACCCGGGAATCATTGTGGTCAGCTTCAGATATAACCCGTTGTAGACACTAATCCCCCCAACAAATTGATGGCAAATTGCAAATGCAATAGGGCAGGTTGTGGTTAAATGAAATATCAGATACCCATAAATCTAGGGCCAGGATACCGTTTAAACACTAGACCTAATCATACTAACCGATAATAATCCTCCTGAATGGTGGTGGCCAGCTGTTGGTTGAAGTGCTCGATGTTGGTGAAGTTAACGACCAGCGTGTTCCTCTCAGGCCGAATCAGCTCCTCGGCGTCAGGTAAATACAGAATCTCCCCGTTTGGATTCTGAAACCTGTGCGAAAGATATGAGGTGTGTAAACTTCTGCTGTTCCGAGCACTGGTTAGGCTACAACAGGCTACGGAAGGTTGTTTAATGATCTAGAGTTCCCCGTTTAACTATTTTCGACAACTTAACTCTTCCAGGAATTCGAGAAATAATTTTTGACATTTCTCCGCGAGGCCGTCTTTCACTTGCACTCCCGATCCGCTGTTTTCAACCGAGGGTTCCATCACTTAACATCAGACCACTTGCTGCCACAGTGAGCGGTTTACCTCTTTCAAAAATCGCCTACCAGGTATGATTGCACACCTGTCACTCACGAAAGCAGTCAACCTCGAATGATTACTAACCCCGCCTATATCTGGACAGAACAGGACATCGGGTAATGAGGTAATTTCCCTCTTAAGAAATGAAGACAATCAAAGAGCATACAGAAACCTTTAATTTTTATTTACCACACATTTAAAAAAAGGTGAAGCACACTATACAAATGTTTTTTTTTTCTGGAAGCAAATAATGATGCAGATTACACTTTCTTCTACAGGCCTTTATTCAAACACACAGATTTGCTCTCTGTCAGTGCAGCTAAAATCGCCTTCCTCATTCTCGTTTTTTTAATATTTTTGAATATAACATAACCTTCTTTATGGTGCTACTGCCAGGTGAAACAGCAGCTAGCTTCATATCATCATAAACTGATGTCTTTATGCTTTAAATGCAGATAGGCAGTAGCATGCAACCAGTACTCTGTGCGTTCTTTAGATTGGGGCTTTTTTTCTGTCATGTTTTAACTTTTGCAAGGTAAAGGTGAACGTTTGAGGTCTCTGACTGTCCATATTTACATATCAAAATGTTATCTTGTCAATCCTGAGCGATTCCGATGGGATCTTCCGACACTAGCGACAAGCAGCCAATCCTCGTTCTCCGAGATTTAAAAGGGAAGTCCAGCTCAGCAAACCATCTCGATTTCGATACCCAGGACTCCTTTGTCTCTCTCTGTTTGCGAGCGTGTGTTCCCCCTCCGGCGTTTGCGCTCCCGACAACATCGGTCAAATGTCAAAAGGAATGATGTTTGACTCAAGAGACATCTTAACGAAAAACGAAAAAAAAAGACAAGAAAAATGGAGTGGGGTGGAGAAGAAGGTTAAAGATGTCATTTGTTTTAAGCCAGGTAGCTGTAGGTGTCTTTCTCCCCATCTACACGCTCCAGATACTCCTTCTCAATCAGGATGTCGATACATTTCTGAAAGACACAAACAAACAAAAGGATGGGTTTTTTTTTTTAACAGCTTGGCGGAAGCTGATAATGAGTTCTTTAGTGGTTATAATGAGAGGCTCTGATTCAGACTCCAGCGTAATATGGTATGGGTTGATCTACGGGGGTTTACTGGGGTGGTCTACTGGGGTCATGTACTAGGGTCGTGTACTGGGGTCTGCGGTGGTCTGCTGTGGGGTGGTACCTTGATGACGGGGACACGAGGTTTGAACCTGGAGGAGAGCTGGTTGAGGACCTCAGCCAGGAGCTGCTGGTGTTTCAGCACCTTCCTCATCTTCATGATCCTCACGATAGCAGCCTGCAGAGAGGGGCGGGGTTACAGGAGAGATGATGGGGAGGTGACCGATGTGCAAGACTTCATTTTTCACCCATCAACAGAAATCGTCTCCACACAGACCAGGCTTGAGAGCGGTCGTAACACACGGTGACACAGGTCGAAAGAGAGTTGATGGGTAAGATTGTAGTTGATGACAATTTTTTTTACGGGTCTGCATAGTCTCCAAGCATGCCCTGGCAAACACAGGACGTAACGTCAGACATCACACCGCCGGGGGGGAGAGCAGTACCTGTATTAACAACTTCCTGTCCTCCTCAATGTTCTTGTGAGTCGTTTCCTGTTCCTGTTTCTGCTCCGTCTTCATTGGCACGTTGATATTCACCCGCAGTTTCTTGCTGCAAACACACAAAATCAACCAAGGTCACTAAACTACCACAGTAACCACAACATAGGGAGCGTTACATGGACTCTGAAGGCTTGTTTGAGGCCGACAACACCAACCAGACATTGTCGAATTTCTCAAAGCTACAGTTTGTCTACAGAACTACAGTTTGTAAGTAAACGTAGCTAAAGCTAGTTGTTCCAGCTACTGTGGGTCATGGGTGTAACTCCTCCTCTAGTTGACTGCAGCGGCCGTGTCTGCTCACTCACTTCTTGTATCCGAGGAAGAGCTTTATTAGGGTGTCCGGTTTGAACTCCACCTCGTCCACGTTGGCATTCTCGTCCTCGAGCACCTGGAGGAAGGAAGGAGTCAGGAGGCGGAGTCAGATGGAAACCCCCGACAGAGAGGTTGTGATAGCGCAGTGCCAAGCTGCCAACTACCACTACTACTACTACCACCTCACACGGTGAGAGGCCATAATCATAATCAGAATAGTTAGAATCATAGTTATCTGAACATCAGTCAGAGGCAGTCAGCTCAGCCGTGCTCCAGTGTGGAAGGACCTGGGACAAACTGAACAGTCTCAGGACTTGAGGTATCCAATACCTCAATACCTGAGATCCAATGTACTCACCAGTAGTTTGGACTTCAACAGGATCTGTAGAACCTGCACCAATATATCCTGGATGATGGAAAAAGCCACGCCGTCAGCACTCACAGGCACAACAAAATGCTTCAATCCCATCAGTACAGCTGGTGGACCATGTGACTGCAGATCAAGAGGTTGCAGGTTGAAAGTGCGGCGTAGAAGCGCGGGCTGCCACTCACTATTTTGATCTGTGTGCTGTCAGTGAGCTGCTGGACGGTGTACAGGTCCTCAGTGTTGTACTGCAGCAGGATGGCCATCTGGAACGTGGACGCCTGAGGGACAAACAGCAACACAACGGAACCATGTTTCCTGGTGGAACAGGGGAACTGAGTGGATCAGGTCAGAGCGTGGTACAACATGGTAGAACAGGGGAACTGAGTGGATCAGGTCAGAGCGTGGTACAACATGGTAGAACAGGGGAACTGAGTGGATCAGGTCAGAGCGTGGTACAACATGGTAGAACAGGGGAACTGAGTGGATCATGTCAGAGCGTGGGAGAACATGGTAGAACAGGGGAACTGAGTGGATCAGGTCAGAGCGTGGGAGAACATGGTAGAACAGGGGAACTGAGTGGATCAGGTCAGAGCGTGGTACAACATGGTAGAACAGGGGAACTGAGTGGATCAGGTCAGAGCGTGGTACAACATGGTAGAACAGGGGAACTGAGTGGATCAGGTCAGAGCGTGGTACAACATGGTAGAACAGGGGAACTGAGTGGATCATGTCAGAGCGTGGGAGAACATGGTAGAACAGGGGAACTGAGTGGATCAGGTCAGAGCGTGGGAGAACATGGTAGAACAGGGGAACTGAGTGGATCAGGTCAGAGCGTGGTACAACATGGTAGAACAGGGGAACTGAGTGGATCAGGTCAGAGCGTGGTACAACATGGTAGAACAGGGGAACTGAGTGGATCAGGTCAGAGCGTGGTACAACATGGTAGAACAGGGGAACTGAGTGGATCAGGTCAGAGCGTGGTACAACATGGTAGAACAGGGGAACTGAGTGGATCAGGTCAGAGCGTGGGAGAACTGGTGGATCGTCTGAGAGTGATGGGCCGTGTACCTGCAAGGTGTATCTGTTCTTGAAACAGTTGGTGACCAGCTCTCCTTTGGACAGGTGGTAGAGCCAGGTGAGCTTGCGGCCGCTGTGTCTGCTGGCATAGAAGGCTGTGAACCTCTGGTAGCTCCGCTCCAACTGGAGACAGGAGGAGATGAAGAGGGATATGGATGAGGAGGGGTGATGGATGGGAAGATCCATATCAGAATGATCCTGATTTTTAGGTCATTGTATTGTGTGTGTGTTGGTTCTTTGTATATTGTGTGTTTGGGGGGTAAGAGAAGGTACTGGTGTGACCTCTAACCTCAGAGGGCAGGGCGAACGTACAGGACTGCTGGAACGGCCAGGACCCTGAGCTGAGCACCTGGATACTGAAGTCCACTGTGACACACACACACGCACTCAGGGTTAGAGTCTGGTTCCAGCAGGTTCTGGGGTGATGAGCCCCCCCCCCCCCCCCCTCCCTGGTGTCTCAGTCAGGGGAGCTACTCACAATCCAGGGGTTCAGAGTTGGTGAGGTGCTTCTTGAACTGCTCGTTCAGGTCTTTGCTGACTCCTATGTCCTGGAACATTCTCTGGAGCTTGGACGTGTACTCGAAGCCACAGGCTTGCTGTTGGGCGGAAGAACAAATGGATTACTGAACAAAATGGTGCCAAAGGAAATGCACAACATATTAGCTATAAAGCTATATATCATATAGCTATATTTAGATATTATCTATAGTATACATAATCATCTATGAAGATAGATCTGCATTATCGTTCAGACGTACCTTTAGTTTGGAAATCATGCTGGCCTCGGCATCGTCACTGGCACTGTTCTGGTGGACTAACCGCTTGGCCAGCATCTTGGCATAGAACTTCTGGAACACGTCCTTGTCCTCGATGTACTTGAAGACCACCATCTGAGGGGAGGAGTGAAGAACGATGAGAGGACTCAAGAGGGAGGGGTCTAGAACGTTGAGAGGGTCTGAAGGGAGGACTCTAGAACGGTGAGAGGGTCTGAAGGGAGGACTCTAGAACGTTGAGAGGGTCTGAAGGGAGGACTCTAGAACGGTGAGAGGGTCTGAAGGGAGGACTCTAGAACGGTCAGAGGGTCTGAAGGGAGGACTCTAGAATGGTGAGAGGGTCTGAAGGGAGGACTCTAGAATGGTGAGAGGGTCTGAAGGGAGGACTCTAGAACTTTGAGAAGGACTGCTGGATGTAATAAACAAGATGCAGCTGTCAACAGCCGGAGTCACAACTCACCACTTGGTTGAGAGTGTCCTCCAATTCAGCCTCCTCTGGGTTCTTAGAGCTGGGGAGAGAGGGAGAGAGAGAGGGAGAGAGAGTCAGTATGTACCCTCTCAGGCAGCACTGCAACATGAACTACCGTGTTGTGAGAGCAATACTGGACAAACGTGACCGAACAGGGACAGAGAGAGACAGACCTCTTCTTCAGCAGCGAGTCACAGTATCTGGCCAGCAGCTCTGGAGACTTGCTGGAGGACTGCACCATCTTGGTCACAGCATTGTTGTTGATGAAACGACCGCAAGCCTGTAGAGAGAGAGAGAGAGCTGCTGAATGATACAAGCCATTGTCTTGGTAATACTGGTGGTGGCCCAGTTCATAGAACTTTCTGATGAAGTCGTCGTTCTAAGATCTAGGGCAGCATCCACACTAGGGATGCACATAATTAACTGTGTAACCGTTAACCGACAATACGAATATTTACCGGTTAACACTATCGGTTAAACATTGTTGCCAATTTAGCGACAATGTCGCTAGATTTAGCAACATTTCATTTTCCCTATTGAAAAATCTAGCGCCTAGCGAAAAAATCTCACGACTAGCGACAACATTTTTGCAACGTTCTGATACTTTGGCAATCTTCGTTCTCATTGTTGAGCAGCAGCAAAATAACTGTTTTCGTTTTGTTCATCCGTCTTGTTCTGTTGTTGTTTATGCTGCTATTTAAAAATAAACCCCTTGTGGGCCAAAAAAATATTTGTTGTATTGTTTTTGTTTTTTTATGGGTCACACACTCTAAATGTATTATCTTGTCAGTTAACGGTTATTGGTCGTTAACGTGCTTCGTTTATCGGTCAATTTCTTTGTTGCAAAATAAGCATCCCTAATCCACACGCCTCACCTTGTCCAGAGCAGCGACAAAACCAGCGTCGTTGTTGAAGGCAGACATGACAAGGGCGTTGTACTTCTTGTGAACATCCAGGATGGTCTGGACGTACATCTTGGGATCCTGCACAGAACCACAGAAGAAGGTCAGAAGGAAACAATAGCATCGTTTCTAGAACATTCCGCAGAGAGCAGCCGAGACAGAGTACAGGTAAAGAAAGAGAACTAAGTGTGTCATGAAAGAGAAGTGTAACGTATGTTGCGCTTAAAATAAAGCAATGCACAGGGGTAATTGGAACCCACGACCTCTCGATCGGCAGTCAAACACTCTGCCGCTGAGCTAAGGGCTTACGTTCAGAGCGGCTTCTCCACACTTCTCTATAGCAGCCAGGCCTTGGTTGTAGATGTGCGTTTCCAGAAGCTTCTTCAGCTCCCCTAGGCCGTCCGTGATGCGCGACACCAGGTTGTACATTCGACCGAGGTCTGACGAGACAGGAACAGGGGAGAGAAGAGGTGGGGGAGAGGAGAACGGCAGAGGATGAGAAGGAGACAAGAATTACAGAGGGAGATGATAAAAGGGAGAGATTGACAAGCGATGGTGGGAGGAGAGCGAGAGAAGGAGAGAGAAAGCAAGAGGGAGGGAGGGAATAGAGAAAGCAGGAGGGAGAGAAAGCAGGAGGGGAGGGAGAGAGACAGGATGAAAGACAAACCATGCATCCCTCCCTCCCCACACCTCCCTTCCTGTCCCTACCCTCGTTTTTATCTGCGTCCAGAAGGTTCTGGAACTCCGTGTGGAAGATCTCCAGGTGCTTCTCGATGAGGACCTGCTCACACTTGCGAGCCAGCTCGTCTTGCGTGCTCTCGTGGAGGTAGACCTGCACACGCCTCTGCTCCTCCAGGAGACGAGCCTCGGCCTGGACACACACACACACACACAGAATGTTAAACCACATGAGACATTAAGCCTCAATTTATAAAGCTACTTCCACAAGGCCCATACAGACCTGGACTCACAGACACAGCTGTGGTTCTGATGCAGGTCAGAGGGTGAAGGAACAGCACACACACACACACTACAAGGCCCCTGACCCACCTTTTTCATGTACTCAGTAACGGGGTTCTGCTGGAGAAACTCAGTGCTCTCTCTGGTGTAGAAGCGCTCTGTGTCGGCCAGGAACTGGCTCTCAAAGTACTCCTTATAGACGGACAGCGTGGGGCCTTTGGCGAAGGCATCGTCCTCGTTCAGACCCAACTCCACTGCAGACAGGAGACGTATCGGCACGCACACACACACACACCACACCTCAGTATACATGCTGGTGATCTGACTGAACGATCTCAAATCAACTGAGGCAGAACGTCTGAGTTGGTACCGTAGGACTGCACGACTCCACTGATGAGTCTGGTGTTGATGGTCTCTCCGTTACGCTCCTTCTCTATGAGCTTCAACACAGCGTTTGTGACCTTGGGAGACGGACGAAAGGTCAAAATGTGTGTACGTGTATCAACGTTTCAGACAAATGAGGGAACTAGGCTGTACGCAGGGATTTTAGGCCGCCAACAATACTTTATGGAGATATCGAAATCTGCTCACAATTTATTTACAGTGATTCCTATTTCCTATCGCAGTCTGTATGAGAGGTGCTTACTTGTTTGTTCAAAGGTCTAAAAAGGCATTCCCTCCACGTCACCAGGGCAAGCTGTAGAGCAGAGGAAAAGGGTGAGGATACAAGCAATAAAAGCAATTAGGATTAGACGTTATAAAATATATTTTATAAACAGAATGATCTACTGCCCATCATAGCCCAATATTTTTAAGCCTTTTGACGATAAGCTAATATAAATAACCACTAATGTGGAAAAAAAAACATTATTTACAAATAATCAGAACAACTTCAACTGGCTCCAACAACAGGGTATGCTTTGTCTGTTATTATTTCAGAATAGTGTGTGTGTGTGTGTGTGATGGGTCAGCCGTACAGAGTAGATTTCGTAGATCCCTTTGCGTCCCTCGTCACACTCGCGGCGGACCCAGTGGCGGTTGAGGTAGGCACAGATACCGTTGAGCACTTTACTAGAGAACCGGTAGTCTTCCCACTGCTGGGTGTAGAACTTCAACACGCTCTCATCCATCAGGTCCTCCCCGTCCTGAGGAGGTCAAGGACCAGAGGAGAGAAGAGGGATGGGAAGAGAGGAATGCGAGTCGCAGCAGAGCCAGATAGCAGGAAGGATAGGTGGAAGAGAGAACCGAATGTTAGTGTTGAATCAGCATTCCTTGTTCAGTCATTGCCTCAATCACTCACTTATTAAATCCCTCACTTGTTAAATCCCTCACACATTGACCCACTAACAGTCCTGTCTCAGTTCAAACAGGAAGTAACTCTTCAGTACCTTGAGCAGATTGGTCAGGTAGTTCTTGAGGAACTCCTTGAGTCTCTTGTAGAGCTCCAGACCCACAAACTGAGCCCCTCCAGGGGTGGGGGCCTTCTTGGAAGGCTTGGAGGGTGCAGGCCCCGCCCCGCGGGCCTGGTTGGACTGGTGCACGCTGGTACAGTAGTTATAAACATGTCTGGAGGGGCCGTCGTTAAGCGCACAACAACAGGGCACAACACTGGGTGTGGTGCAATTTGCAAGGTAGTTATCCACACCAGTTTATGGTTTTAGGTTCAATCCTATTCATTTTAATTGTATAATCATCATTAGCACATGACAAAGGCAATGAAGGCCTCATTGTGGAGATACATATTTTTGCTCCTGAGCTTGACAATTTTTGTCAAGACACCCCAAACCATCTGTTGCTCCTAGATAGTAATTCACACTTACACACACACACAAAACACACAGGCCCACGTCAGTCAGTCATGGATGCTGACAGTCCCATTCACTCACCACTCCATATGCAGCTCAGGAGCCAGGCTCCAGGGGCTGTGTGCTCAAGGATACGTGTAGAGTTCCATGTATCGTGACTTGGCCATGCTCTGCCTGGTGTAGACCTGCTGTATCCCTGCCCGCAGGTCATCCCAGATCTGGTCCAGACCGATCTGCTTCAGGCCGTGGGGGTTCTGGGGTCTGTTGGACGACATGGTCTCCTGGCTCCCTCTCTCTGCTCTGCTGCGACGGGCTCACTCGGGTTCTGGATCTCTCGTAGGGGGGGAAAGCCAGGAGTCACTCGTCCATAGGGGGTCGGAGGTGAGAGAGGACGAGCTGATGGGGCGAGAGAGACAGGGTGGGAGGAGTCCTCTCCTCGGAACGGCAGGTGGGCTTTGGAGGACCCCCGTTCTAAGTGGCGATCAGAAGTGCACCCTGCCTAGAGACCTGAGACACACACACCAAGCAAGCAATCAATTATTGATATACTGTATACTCCTTCCATGGTCATTCAGAAGCACAGCAAACTGCGTTGTGACGAGGTGGTGAAATAGTCCACTGCTGTCTGTGTTTAGGCTGGGCCTGGTGTCTGATACGTGCTCAGGTCTCCCGTCAGACCATAACCAGGACATGACAGCTGGGCCTGACCTTCAGTAGCTACTCCTTAGGAACGGACTCATTCAGTCCTACCCAGTCCAACCCCTCTGCAGTGGAAGGGGGAATATGGCTGACTGGACTGGGTTTTCCTTCACCCTGAAACCTAAACCACCCCTGCTGGCTGACTGTTCTACTCCTCTCTGCATTGGCTGTCTGTTCAATCAGGCAAGGCGCCAGTAGCAGGTATAACTACAAGGATTGGAGAATTAGGATGAAACGTTGTATTTATGCTGAAAGGGAGCCAACTGACAATCATGTGCACAAATGATTGTTGCCCAACAATAGTTGGGCAATAGTCAATAGTTACAAAAACCTTTAGCAATGGGTGAAAAATCCTGTCATAGTTCCACACTTCCATGTAACCATGGAAACAATGTTAAACTGAACTGAAAGAGGAGTGATATGCTTTCTAAAAATGTGTAAGCATTGCTGCTACAATAACAACAGCAAGCAAATGCGGAGGTAAAGTGTGCACACCAGGACACTTGATGACATGTCAACTACGTCAATGGCAGAAATCGTTTAGTAGTCTTCAGACTGCTAAACAGATATGCCCTAAAATTCCGGTGACACGTTAGCTACCAAGGAAAACAGACTGCCCAGCTTGCGAGAGAGGTGAGGCCTGGCTATGTTGTTCAGGCGCAAATATGTTGCTGCTAGCTCGCTAGTAGGCAAGCTACGGCAAGCCATCTGTTCGTGTAAGCAGAAGGCCAGTATTATTTTACGTGAAAATAATATAGACATTCTACAATATAATGGAGACTTATCCTCGACGTGTAAATCACAACAATATTATACAATACAAGTTTGATAAATATGGATATATTTTGGCTACTGAGCTAGCAAGCCTGGCTAGCTAGCTAACTCGATGACGTTAACAACCTACCTAGCTAATGTTAGCGCTCTTACCATCGTCCAACACTGCTCGTTGTAGTCTCCGACTCACAAAATGGTTAAAAAAATACACTAAAATATATTTTATATAACCTGAGCAATGAGTTTTAATGTTCACTTTCAAAAACAACCACCGTTTCCTACTAAATTATTTACTTTCCACTGCCACAACAATAGCTGCGGCAGTGCATTCAGATAGCACTTTTCAAGTCTGTGTTACCTAAATAAATGTCCGATGGAAACCAAGACGAGGGACATTATTCCGGATACACGAAAACGATTCATAATAACTTTTTATGCTGCTCTGCTGTATGAGGAAGGACTATAGATGAACTAGCTGTACGCGTTGTAGGGCAATGGTTCTTTAATGTTTTATATTAAGACAAAATCACATTACATACGCAGACCCAGGTCTGACATATTTAACTAAAATAACACAATATGTATTTAAATGATTTAAGTTTGGAAACATGATTTTCAGCCTCTTCAAAAGACACTTTCAACTAGATATGTTCTTTACACAGATTTCGAAATGCAATGAATATAATTGAAACATCTGATAAAAAGGATTTTTGTAGACAATCCTTCAAGTAAGAAATTTACAAAATATGTCAAAAGAATTAATGTAAAATAGATTCATGTACTGCAACATGGTGTTGGTTGTTTCGTTTACATTTCATGCTGTAAATGGGGACGTGAATGGTGGTCAAGCAGTGTGCTGTAAACTCTGATGCCAACCATTCCTTGGTAAAGATTGATAACTATCAGACATACACAGATAATCCATCAGTAATCAAACATGTTTTCTCCTTAATTGTATGTTACATTGTGATACATGATATTATATTATGCTATATTATACTACAGTGTGCTGTGCAGGGTGTGATAGCTTTAAGTGCAGTATGTACTCATGCTTTGTAATAAATCATTGTTCTGCAGTAAACTTGCTCTCCTATGACTGCTATTTTTCCTTAAAATGAAAACTGTGTGATAAAATATAAAGGTATTGCCTTTGAGATTCAAATGGGCTTTTCTTGCATTTCATATCAAGGGAAAACACAGTACTGTATGTGACTACCAAAATCAAATTAGCACAACTAGCAACAGAGTTACTATCAGGGGATTTGCTACTCTCTCACAACAATAAACCATGTTCTAGTGAAGCCACTGACAGTGCTTTTAATTACATTGATTGGCAATGAATACAGTACATGTTATAGAAGTAAAACAGTATGCAAACAAGTTAGAACCTGTTACCAGCACCTTCCTCTAAATGTTGCTTTCAGTGGGCAAGGACTGATGAATAGTATTACATTTGACTTTGGTCAAATAGTACTTGAAAAGTATTTGAAGAGGTTTCAACATTTCCACTCTTCTGATGCACACAGACGACTGTGTGATTATGGAATTTCCTGTTTGAAGCTTTTTCATAAGGAGTTCATGGTTTGTGAAGGTAGTGCCCTGCCCCTGATTTTGTCTTCAGTCAATTCATTTTACAATCAGTCAGGAAACTAATCCAAATTCAGAAGCTGCTGTGTTATCTGTTTGTTACTATAACACCCCGACCACATCTGAACACTTGAGTCATCCTGTATACATTTTTACAATACAAAATAAACAAAAATAAGTATTGACAAATATACCCCAAAAGATGTACACATTGATAATTACGAAAGGCATATCTATTAGGCAACAGGGAGATGAGTGGATCATGTGTAGTGTGGCTGTGGAGTATCACGGCCCTCTGAACCAGAATGACATGGAAACAGCTGAACTCAAGCCATGTCATATACTAAACCATGGAGCACACTGTCAATCAATAAAAGTGTCTGTTTTGGTACTAAATTAAGTAAACAAGAATTTATGGATAGGCTTCAGTAGAAGACTTAGAGCTGCGGCCTATCTACAAAACATATAATCTTTGTTGATACACAATTTGTCAATGGATAGTTAAGTAATCTTGAGGTGACGATTGTCTCAAACATGGAGGAAATACCGTTGAATAAGATATTGTGATTATTTAAAAAACAATTCTTAATCAAAGGCTTGAAGTGACTGAATCCTGAAGGCACATTGGATTGAGCCAGATATTGTCATGTCTACAAATTAAATGCTTCCCGCATTACGATCTCAAAGCCGCCCCCTCAGATGTCATAGGGTTGTGTAGTCAGACTCAGACATATCGTAAGTGTTGTCTAAAACTGAACGTCAGGTTCATTTCATATGAAGAGTGCTATGCTCACAGGAAACGTATCACGTCAGATCCTACATAAAATCTGTTTGAGATCAACCATCAAAATGGAGGATAATAGATACTTTAAAGCACACTGAATGCTTTGGCACAAAAATAACAAAAAACAACCTTCAAGTTAAAAGACACATGCGTGAGTTAGAGTAATTGAAATATAGAGTGCGGATTGAAATGGTCTCGTGAAAATATGCCATACTCATTTGCTATCATGCCGTTGAAGTCTACACACAATGGTGACTGCAGTGCAATCAAATAAATAGATAAATACAATACAATACATTACAATCAAATGTCAATGTCAAGGACATAAACGTTAGTTCTATACATGGGGAGGGTAACTCTTTCTTGAGTGTTTCAAGAAATTAAGAGACATACTGTTTTGGCAGCAAAATATATTAAGACGTTTGTGTACAGTATGTGCTCGACCTTATAAATGCAGGCATAAAGTCTGTACAATCAAAGCTTATTATCAACCATAATCGATGCAAAAATAAAAGTGTAACAATTGTTTGTTTCGATTCTCAGTCCAACGGATGCTTTTTGCGAAAGTACATAGTTCTGAATGTGAAATACTGATAACGTGGATATACCTACGTCTCCTCAATCGAACTGAAATACAATAAAGACAAGCCTAGGTAGCACACACATCCACTGTAGTCGTAGAGGGGACTCCTCCCTATGGCACCCTGGACTCACATTCCCATAATCCATCTCCAGAGCTTCACCCGCACACAACTATGGGCCACAGGCGCCACTCTGCCCAACAGGAACATGGGAAATGTAGTCTTTAGATGAACCACTCCTTCTTGTTCTCGTCAATGGTTTCTGTGAAGGCGGGGTCATTGACGATGATGGCCGCGTCGGCGCAGTCTGCCGACTCCGCCCCTTTGGCCTCGTTGGTGTGATAGGAGCCCTTGTGACGGAACATGTGGCGAATCAGGAACACCAGGGTGCACAGGATGCTAAAGATCACCACGGCGATGATTCCTAGGTGACAGGGGGGGGGGGGTTCAGACAACAGACATCAGTCACGTGGATAACTTGGAAGGATATAATATCATCACTGTCATCAAATATTGTATGTTGGGTAATACAAAAAAAAAAAAAAAAAATGACAGCTCAACACTGATGCTTGTGCACCGGGCTGTGGAGGAAACTTGACAGTAGTATTTATACCCCTGCTACTGACGGAGGTGCTCACCTCCAATGATGGCAGAATTCCGGTCTACTCCATCCCGACTGACCCTCTCCTCGTTGAATGGGAACAGAGCACCAGCTAGGACCACAGAGACACACAGACACAGCCTGAAACACACACCTCAGCAACACACTTGTCTTCCCACACGTCTGGGGGAAACGTCAAAGAGGGCGCTTTGCAAAGAAAGAATGCTGCTAGTATCTGAGTAATGCTGCCAGCCCACACGGGAGGCTGGTATATTTAGCCACCAGTCTGTGCACTGTGTGTAGGGAGGAGGTGGAGGTGGGAGGAGGTGGAGGTCTGGGAGCCCAGAGAGAAAGGCTGCTCTTTTCAGCTGCTCTTTCTGTGGGTACTCTAATCTACAACGTTACATGTGACGGGACTCTGTAGAAAGCATTGTGGCAATGGGCCCAGACACACACATGATCACACACACACACAGTGGGCCAGGGATCACAGATGCCCCTCACAGAGGGATGATCACACCATGATCTGTCACCGTGGAGATGAATTACATGCAGGTCACATGATCCAAGATCTCTTCCACCAAACTGAGCACTGACTCACAACAGCTTCAGTGGAAACCCTTGGTAATAAGCAACCAGTTATTCAGCCTCTATTTCTGTCACATATGAAAACCCAACTTCCTCGTATATTAAAGCTATATTTAGTCAGAAAAGAGACAGGAAAGGCCACGGACTAGGATGAATTGACCAGAACAGAGATTCAAAAACATCAATCCCTACCCGAGTCCAGGTGCCAAGGGTCGTTGGCAGAGGCCATGGGGGAGATGGTGAGGGGCGAGGCACCGCAGTTGGACTGGACCAGAATGCCCTGGGTCGTTACCGGGGCGACGATGGTGCCGGACCGCAGCGCAGCCTTGAGGGGGGCGATGTTGTTGAACTGGACCCTGGACAGGCAGCCCACGAAGCCCGGCGTGTTGTACCTCTCGATCAGGATGGGGTCGATCTGGCCAGTCTCTGTGGCAGGCCGTGGGAAAAGACAGGCAGACTCAGCGATGACGTACTTCATGTCTAAAGCGTCTGTGTGACTGAGAATCTCTTTGTCGTTGTTTTAACTGGAATTGATCAATTCTGCTGTGCGTTCGACGCGAAAATGTTATAATTTGAAAAAAACACACCTAGATAGTAATCTAACACTCAGATTGTGTTTTGATTACTCCACAACCATACTAATCATAAAGCCAATCTTTTGTTTCGAAGTGTGCACACACTAAAATAGTCCCACATCACTTCTGAGTGACGAGGCACAACAGCAAACAAACAAACAAACAACAGCAGATCAGAGCAGAGCGTTACCTGTCTGGGCGGATGAGAAGATCTTCTTGAACGCAGTATCGTTTCAGAAAGATCTAACCACAACTGAACAGGTCCTTCTGGTACTGTCCAACTGACCGTCCTCTGTCTGTCTCTCCCTGTCTGTCTCTCCCCGTCTGACTGTCCGTCTGTCTGTCTGTCTCTCTCTCTCTCTCTCTCTCTCTCTCTCTCTCTCTCTCTCTCTCTCTCTCTCTCTCTCTCTCTCTCTCTCTCTCGCTCTCTCGCTCTCCCTCTCTCGCTCTGTCTGTCTGTCTGTCTGTCTGTCTCCCTGTCTGTCTCCCTGTCCGTGTCTGTTATAATGCCACGGTCTCTGTCTGCATTAGTACACCATCCTCCACGACTCTCTTTCTGTCTCTCTCTACAGCATTAGGAAAGCACAGACACCACTGTCACAGTCCAGCAAGCAAGGTAATTCCCTCCTCTGGCAAAGCAGGGCAGAGCTCTGAGAAAACCCTGGACAAAACTCCAGGATCTGGAACAGACTGCAGGCCGTGTCTGCTTTCATAGAACGCCTCACTTCCCTGTCTCCTTTCCTTCTCTGTCCACTGAGGAGTTAAAGGAGTGGGCGGGGCTCGTGCTGTTTCTTACCGTCCTATCCTCACGATCATGCAGGAGAGAGAAGGGGGTAAGCGGGCAGTATTGGGACGCGGCCCAGCCTCTTCAAGCCTCCTAGGCATGATGTCACATATCGGTTTGATAATTTATTCCCAGAGTGCAGCAAAAGCACCCTGGGGAGTCATAAGGCCAACACAATGGGCCGATTCTGTTCGGAGCCAGTGCCTCACTCTCACCAACACCCTCTAAAACAATCCCCTTTGTCTCGACTGAACATTAATTAGAAAAACACATTCCCCTGGACTGGAACCAACACAGAGAAAACAGTTGGAAGGGGTCTGCCTCACCAAACACTTTGCCCAGGAAGATGGTCTTGACCAGGTTGAACTGAGCGTCGGAAGATTCCGGAAGGGTGTATGAGACAGCAGGGTAGTGGTCCAACTGAGGATCAACACAGAACACAGGTTATCATGACAACGAGAGAATAAGACTCCCTTTTTTCCAGAAGCCCCCCTGCGGCAAACACAGGAGCGCACCGCCCTCCAGTGGCGACACTGAGAAGTGCATCTTTGGTTCCAGTGGCTGCTCAAGTGATTGTGCTGACTAATGGCATGCTCTCCCGTATCCTAGGCCGTGCTGTGGTACAATGATACACAAGCCAATTATATATCCTCTGAAATACGTGTTTACGTGAGCATTCCTGCCTCCTCTGTGTGTCACTGCGCTGCTGCAGTAGAAAAGCTCTAATGAGGCCTGGAACTTATTCAGGCTCTCCAGTACTGCTCACACCAGGGGGTGGGCTCCAAACCCCGTCCCAGGAAGAGTTTGATATGGCATCTATAGGAACCCAGACAGAGCTGTACCGCAGTGATGTGTTGGTGTATATGTTAAGTTAAAACTTGGATCTTATTCTGAGGAGGAATAATTAGGGGTAAAACAGCAGGTTTGAGTACAAATGGTTAAATAAATAAAAAATGCACAAAGATGCAATAAAAGCAGAAGTTGTACCTGTAGTGTTGTTTTGGTGTTGTGGAGAATGCTGGACCCCTAATGTTGTGATGTGTTGGTGTTTGGTGTTGTGGAGAATGATGAACCCCTAGTGTTGTTGCTGGGGAGTCAGGTGGCTGAGCGGTTAGGGAATCGGACTAGTAATCTGAAAGTTGCCAGGTCGATTCCCGGCCGTGCCAAATGACGTTGTGTCCTTGGGCAAGGCACTTCACCCTACTTGCCTTGGGGAGAATGTCCCTGTATTTACTGTAAGTCGCTCTGGATAAAAGCGTCTGCTAAATGACTAAATGTTGTGATGTGTTGGTGTTTGGTGTTGTGGAGAATGCTGGACCCCTAGTGTTGTGACGTGTTGTGGAGAATGCTGGACCCCTAGTGTTGTGACGTGTCGGTGTTTGGTGTTGTGGAGAATGCTGGACCCCCTAGTGCCGTAATGTGTTGTGGAGAATGCTGGACCCCTAGTGTTGTGACGTGTTGTGGACAGTGTTGTACCTGCAGCCGTATGTTCCTCAGCTCCCTGGAGAGGTTCACGTGGTGAGGCTGCCCGTTGGCCATGTTGCGCTGGTCCAGGTCGATGACGAAGGCCTCCTTCAGACCTCCCAGGCTGTAGCGTATCTGCAGTGTACCTGGGAGACATCAACGCATCACACAGCATCCTCTATAGGGGCTCAGGTGAGCAGCCCTCGACATGACTAAATCTACCTGGTGGATAACCCAGGAGTGGGTTAGAGGTCAGGGGTCATAGTCTTAAAGGTTGCTGTTGTGTGATAGATCCACCGCTAGGGTAGTCCTGCGTCTGGGCGCTGACCAGTAAGCTAGGGGTTATGTTTTGGAGGATTAGGGGTCAGGGGCTGGAGGTCAAGGGTTAAAGGTTACCGTTATGTCGCAGCACCACGGCCAGGTAGTCCTGTGTCCGGGAGCTGATGTAGACCAGGATGCTGGGGGTGTTGGAGGTGCTGAAGCTGAACACCAGCTCTTCATGAGTCAGGTTGGCTTCTGTGGGAAGGTTCCCTGATAGGCTCTTCATCTCCCGAGCCACAGGAAATTGCGCCTCCGGCAGGAAGTCGTACCGCACTAGGGTTCCTGTCTCGAAGTAGCCCCCCACATCTGTCTCACACACACACACACACATTACCATCTCGTCGATAACTTATAACTCTTATCTGAGCTGAATACTTTTGTAGTTACTTCAGGCTAATTGAGATAACAGCTGCAGTGATCAGTTGTTTACCAGACAGGTGCTTCACTTGGATAACCAGGATGTCCCTGACTCACCCTCAGTGCAGAAGGGTCCGTCGTAGGCAGTCAGCGTGCAGTCACAGGAGTAGCCGTTGTACTTCTCCAGACACTTGCCCCCGTTGCGACAGTGCATCCCGTAGCTGGTGCAGTGACCCTGGCAGCCAGGATTGACCCCCGGTGTGACCTTGGCCCTCTCTTCAAGGTCAAGGGTCACCCCGTTCATCTTCAGAGCCCTGATGCAACCCAGGAAGCCTCTCTGGCCGCCGGAAGCACCTGGAACACAACGGTCGACGCGAGCGGTCGATAGTTAGCCTCCCGTACCCGTCTCCGAAACCGGAAATGCACAACCGGAAATGTTGTTTTCTTCTCAATGAATACAGTGTCTGTCTGTCGTCTGGCATCGGGGGCCTTACCGACGTAGAGCTGGCTGTACAGCTCCAGGCGGGTGTGGCCCTGGGTGGGGGCGGACCGGACGTCCCTGTGCTGCCCGTCCAGCTGCAGCGCCGCCTCCTTCACGTTGCGCTCGGCGACCACGCGGTGCCACTGGTCGTCGTTGAGCGCCGCGGGCGAGCGCACGCTCAGCTCCACCGGCCCGTTCCCCACGTCGAAGGAGAAGGAGATGACGGAGGACCCTGGGGGATGAGAGGGGGATGGAATGGAACACACCCCAGGGAGGAAATGGTTGGAATACGAGTTGCCCGGCGTCAAGAGAACGAGACTGCTTTTGTATTCACAGTTAATTGATGTTTTTCACACCTTTTGGGGACATAGAACGGCGAACATAAGCCTAGCAGAGAGGCGAGAGAGTGATAGTCTCACGCCTCTAACCCCACCTAACCAGATCGCTCCCCTGTTCACACACGTCTATCATCATTATCCTTAGCTTCATTTTACACACACACACACACACACACACCACACGCACACCACCACATGTTCACACACAAGTTCAGTCCTGTCGACACGCAAAAAACCTGTCAAGAATCAGTCAAACGGTGTTCCCTGATGGGTAATGGGTAATCACCCTGGGCCCCTCCACGCCCCTCAGCCCTGGGTCTTGGCAGCAGCCTCCAGTCTAACATAATGAGATCTCACCGTCAGTGATTGAGCTGTTTTCTTGTTACTAGAGCTCTCCATCCTACCTCACCTTTCATTCCCTCTGCGCCTTCTCTGATATGATTTCCCTGACGGCGTATCTATCATCTCTCGTGGAATGTTGTGGGGCTGGCTTTCTCTCTATTCAGAGCATGTAGCGTTTCAGCGGGTTGGCTGCTGTCAATAACATGCATGCGCACACACACGAATGCATACACGTACGTACGCCCACACAGACACACACACAGACACACACACACACACAGACACACACACACACACCTGCTCGGCCCAGATGCACAGCAGACAGACAGGACTGACAGAAAAGCTGGTCCCAGTGGAACTTGGGGACTTGCCAACACTCATCAAAACAAGTGAAAATGCCAAGTGATGCTCCGAGGACAGAATCTTAATGTGCACTCCAGAGGACTGCTCTTTACAGTGAAGATGTGACTGAAATGCAAAGCCCAGAAGAAGAGAGGGGTGAACCCACTTCCTCCTGCAAAGGGCAAGCTACTTCACAAAACATCCTTAACAAATAAAAAAAATAGTAACTTTAACAACACTGTCACCAAAAGCATGTTGCCGGGCTCTGTAGTGTTGCCAGGTTACTGTTTCGTCTTGATGTTTTATCCACCAGAGGGCACTAGCTACATCTCAAACCGGCCAAGAAACGAAAAGGTAACAGAGGCGGAGGAACGAGGCAGCGGAACACGCTGGAAACGGCGGTGGCGGCGGCGGAGGCTAACTGAAGCTTGTGTCCCTGCAGAGGCATCCAGCAGCCCCTGCCACCACGCAAATCAGACGCAAATGTCAGCAGAGCCCAAGTCAATCTAACCACACTGGCTGCTAACAGGACCCTCTCTGTCCCTGTGAACTTTAGATTGATACACGTCGTCTGGTCAGTTCTGAGCGGAGCTTTTAAGAGCGAATTGAATTTAAGATGACAGGATTAAGGGCCTGAATTGATTGGATCAATGATGAAATACCCAGTGATTTGTAAGGATAGGCGCACTCTACTTCCAAAATAAAGGCGATTTAGGGTGCGAGTGAAAAAGACTATTAACTTAAAGTAGAAAACCGCACTCTCAAGCTTGTCTCATTGCTTATTTTGACCAGTTTATTCACAGACGCGTTTCGGCCTTCAGCCATCGTCAGTGTGAGTATGTGAGTATGTGTCACTTGGAAATACCCAGTGACACATACACAAGGCATATAAAAGCAGAAACACACACAATCACACACACAATCACACACACACAATCACACACACACACCTTTCAGTTCTATGCGTATGAAGTCACTGTTGCCTAGGTTCTCCAGGAAGACTCCGTAGGTGGAGGAGGTCTTGAAGTAGAAGGAGATATCAGCGCTGGTCTCTCCCTGGAAGGTTGGGAAGTGCATGTAGGAGGCCGGTGTGTTGAACGAAGCTGCGTTCCAATAGTTACCTGCCACGACAACAACACTGGCATGAGATAGATGGTCACACATAGGAGAAGCATGGAAGTTAACCGAACACACAGATCCTAATCATGACATGAGCTTTACATTTCAACAGGCCTCGTGGCCCTGACTTTGCTGGGAGGGGTAAGGGGTTGGGGGAGGGGTTGTTGAGGTTGGGGGGGGGGGGGGGGTTGGGAAGGTTGGGGGTCACAAACTCACGGTCTCCCTGACAACGAAGGGGCCCGACGGTGAGTTTAGCTTCGGAGCCAGACCGGCTCGTGTCCCCTACCACCACCTGGCTGACTGGCAGGTGGTCCTTATACACCAGCAGGCCCGAGTCCTCTCTCCTGCACACACACACACGCACACACACACACACCCCTGAGTCATCATCCCTGTGCCATGTGTATCTGTAACCTGTCTGTGACTGTGAGTGTCTGGCGCCTCACCACTGCCTCTGGTCGGCATCACAGTTGCAGTAGTGTTTGGGGTCGCTGCAGTTCCGCTCGATCCCACACGCACACTTCTGGATCCCTGGTCCTGAACCCCCCCAGTAAGAGTGCACCTGGTTCGCTCGCCCCACCCACCAAGTGAACGGAGCTCCGTCTGCAAAGAGAGAGAGAGATAGGGGTTAGAGGGAGATGGAGAGAGAGAGAGATAGGGGTTAGAGGAAGATGGAGAGAGAGAGAGATAGGGGTTAGAGGAAGATGGAGAGAGAGAGAGATAGGGGTTAGAGGGTGATGGAGAGAGACACGATACTCAGACAGGAGAGAGACAGAAAAAGAGACAGACAGAATGAGACAGATAAAGGAAGAGAGAGACAAAGAGAGAGAGAGAGAGAGAGAGAGACAGAGAGAGACAAAGAGAGAGAGAGACAGAGAGAGAGAGAGAGAGACAGAGAGAGAGAGAGAGAGAGAGAGAGAGAGAGAGAGAGAGAGAGAGAGAGAGAGAGAGAGAGAGAGAGACAGAGAGAGAGAGACAGAGAGAGAAAGGAAATATTTCCGTTCCTCAGCGGTTCCATCAGCTTAGGCTCTTTGTATTATGGAACAATACATAAATAAAACAGCAGAGCAAATGTACTCTGTGAAATAATAATCCTCTAAAAAGTTTAAATGAGCTTTTGTTTGTCTCAGTCGGAATTGTAATTACATCTCAAATAATGGTCTGCAAAAATGTTTTACACAAATGTATGAGAAACTGAGAAAAGTGGATTTCACTGGAGAGAACCTCGGCGTTATCAGCTTCTGGCGCCACAGGCCCAACGGTGTCTTTGAACATTAATTGCTCCAATAGTACATTATTGAATCTTTTATCTGGTCACAGGTGGATTGAAACAGTTATGCAGTGTTTACATCAGCAGGGGAAATATGGAACAATGGATTCGACTGTGTGTGAGTGTGTGTCTGTGTGTGTCTCTGTGTGTGGGTGTTTGATTTCAGTTCTGACCACCGGGCCAGCGGGGCCTGGGGATGGAGAACAAAGGCAGAGTGCCTACAAGCTGTTCTCCAGCGGTACCTGTGTTCCAAGTGGGTTCCACAGGGTCTACACACGCAGGGAGAACCAGCGCTGTTCTCTCTCCTTGCTGCCTCGCACTCATTCATTATTCAGTGCAACTATGGTAATGAGAGGGAGAAGGTGCTGGATCATGGCCTGAAGGGCAACCCCCCCCCACACACACACACACACACACACACACTCTGTAACATACACTCTGTAACACATACACTCACTCTCTCTTTCACACACACTTATTGTCTTTCAAACACTCTCTCTCTCTCTCTCACACACACACACACACAGACACACACACACACACACACACTCTCTCCAGTGCAGGTCAGAGCAGCCGCAGAGGGCAGCTCCTCAGCGGAGGATGAGGATCTGCCTGTGGGACCAGCGAGACAGACAGCCAATCAGAAGAGACAAAAGCTCAGAGTCCTAAACCAATCACTGGCCTCCCCATCTTAGACCTGTCATAACTGGATAGGTGCGTGTGTAAATGGACACCGAAAAACAGCCATGTGGTCAGACAGACAAAATGGTCCCAGTGCTTAGAAGCTTAAACGCTGTCGGTGTCCACAAAAAAACAGCAATTAAACCCATGGTTGAACTCAGCCCAGCTTCTCCACCACTGTGAGGATTAAAGCTGACACAAAGAGCCGGACACACACTCCACAAATCCTCCGCCACACTCCCTTCTAAACACACACATCAGTTGTTGGTTTTCCTTCCGACTAACAACACAGCCAGCTCACAAAGACATTGTTTGGAGATTGTCAACTCCAGATGAGATCCATAAATCAAAACAAATGAGGTGTAAACAACAAACTGATGATAGCAGTGTTCTGGGGTGTGGAAAGACATGCATGTGGACCACAGAGTCACAGGATTCAGGTGAAATATCCCTAATAGCTATCAAAAAGGAATTTGTTAACTTGTATTTCATTTATATATGCATCTAGCTTTTTTTTTTCTTTACTTGGACCAACTTTACTCTAGCTCATACACTCAGAAGGCAAACAACAAAACAGCCGCTGGCTTGGTTTCCTATATGGAGACAAGATTACCACCACTCTTAGACAAACCTACAGTAGCTTCCTCTAAATGAAGGGCAGTGTTTGCCAAGTCGAATAGATTAGTAGCTGGCATGCTAATAACCATCTGCTAGACAAGCTGACAGCACTTCAATAAAGAAAAACACACAGTGTTTATTATTTGTATGCGTTCTTGTATGGATATGTTGTGTGTGTGTGTGTGTGTGTGTGTGTGTGTGTGTGTGTGTGTGTGTGTGTGAGTATGTTGTGTCATTTTCGCTGGAGAGGATTCTAAAGATCTTTTCAAACAGATTCTCTCAGGCGTTTGGCGGCACATACAAACTCACACACACAAACACGCATCGCGTCAGCTACGCTCTCACCAGTATCCAAGGATCATGGAAGCAGAGAAATGGTACTAGTCCAATAGTGGAGGTGGAGGAGGGAGAGAAATGTCGCTAGTCCCATGGTGGAGGAGGAGTGGGTGTCTTACCTGGGGAGTTAAGCAGGCGAGACATCCTACAGGCGTAGGCCACATGCTGCTCACAGTACTCTGCACTGTCTGTGATTGCTGACACCTAGCAGGAGCCAAACAGAGAGACAGAGCGATGGACGGACAGGCAGAGAGAAAGGTGGAGGTGACCAGACTGATCCGGAAGGATCCGGTGTAGCGTAGGTCTCCAGAGGGTCGGAGGTGAAAGGTCACCTGTTCGGCGGTCATGTTGTAGTTGAGCAGCAGCACGGCCTTGCCCTCTTGGTCGGACCGGCTTATGGACGTCTGAGGAGACAGGTTGTTCCTCACCGTCGTCCACACCTTGTCCTCTGCAACACACGACACACACACACACGGGGGGGGGGGGGGAAAGGAATACAACGTGACACACAGCAACAAACAAGTCCAAGGATTCCCCCCACATACAGTATCCAGCTGGAATGAAAGACCTTGGCTGTTAAGCGCCAGTTTGAGCCGACGGCGCGCCTCACCCGTCATGTTGCAGTTGACCTTGGAGGGGGCGATTGGGCCGCTGCCATCTGGGTCCACCCAGTACGTCCCTGAAGTCTTCCCGAGGTGCTTGTACTCCTCGCAGGACTGCTCGTACACCGCTGAGGGAGCGCACACACACTGCCTCGTCACCTTACTGCCACACTGACAACACTGTGGGAGTGTGTGTGTGTACGAGCGTGTGTGTGTACTGTATGTGTGTGTGTGTGTACTCACAGGTGTGACAGGTGGCCCCAGTGTATCCGGTTCCATTGCAGGAACAGCTGAAGGTGTCCCCGGTCTGGGAACAGTGGCCTCCGTGTTCACAATGATTGGGAACACACCTACAGGAGAGAGAGAGGTAGAGAGAGAGAGAGGTAAAGAGATAGGTAGAGAGAAAGAGAGAGTGAAGTAGAGATGTAAAGAGAGAGAGAGGTAGAGAGATGTAAAGAGAGAGAGAGAGGTAGAGAGATGTAAAGAGAGAGAGAGAGAGGTAGAGAGATGTAAAGAGAGAGAGAGAGGTAGAGAGATGTAAAGAGAGAGAGAGAGGTAGAGACGTAAAGAGAGAGTGGTAGAGCGATGAAAAGAGAGAGAGGTAGAGAGATGTAAAGAGAGAGAGAGAGGTAGAGAGATGTAAAGAGAGAGAGAGGTAGAGAGATGTAAAGAGAGAGAGAGGTAGAGAGAGAAACAAGAGGAGGGGGTATTACTACTTAGCCGTCTTCCCGCTGGCTCCACCATCTCCACTCTCTCCCTCTCTAATGTATGTTGTACGTGCGCTTGTGATATCTGTTTAAAGACGTCCGTGTTTGTAAATGATAAGAATGTAAAATTGTGTCGAATAATTAATTTGCTATATCACAGTTTTATAATCACACTAAAAGCTATGCTTGTATAATTGAAAAGCTTTGACCTTTGTATAATACCACAGCAGAAGCTGAAAAGGTCATGATAAGTGACAGCAATAACCACACAGACATGACTGACTTTCAATTGGGGGTTTGATTGGAACCAACCAGATCGGAACTATGATGCATGCTGGGATTTGTAGTCACAATCTCCATCCCCTCAAATCTCCTGCCTAGTCGAATACACCAGCACTGAACCTGGGCCTTGTTGGACCGCTCAAGACTGCGTTAACCTGCTGAGCCGAGGCCAAGCTTTGAACCACAGGGAGGTTATCAAACACACGGGCACGGTTCAGCAAACCACTTCAGCTACATCAGCTCCACCTGCAGTGTGAGGACGGGTTCCTCTGTGCAGACTTGCTGCTAAGACTGATGGTGAGATCAAAGCCCCTTGTTAACCCTTCCCTGCTTTGAAGTGATCTGACTTGCTCCCCCGGGAAGAGTTCACAACGAGGCATGGCCATCACCATGTCTGTTCACTCAGCTGTACACAGGTACAGCTACACAGGTACAGCTACACAGGTACAGCTGTACCTGTGTAGCTGTACACAGGTACAGCTGTACACAGGTACAGCTGTACACAGGTACAGCTACACAGGTACAGCTACACAGGTACAGCTACACAGGTACAGCTGTACACAGGTACAGCTACACAGGTACAGCTACACAGGTACAGCTACACAGGTACAGCTACACAGGTACAGCTACACAGGTACAGCTGTACACAGGTACAGCTACACAGGTACAGCTACACAGGTACAGCTACACAGGTACAGCTACACAGGTACAGCTGTACACAGGTACAGCTACACAGGTACAGCTACACAGGTACAGCTACACAGGTACAGCTACACAGGTACAGCTACACAGGTACAGCTCCCAGCGCCCAGGCACAATCCCCACATTTGACATGGCTGAACGGCAAAGTGAAATGCAGTTGAAAGTTGAATATTTATGAGTTGAGTTTTAATTTAGACTTATCGCTACTACTCCTGTGATATTGATTGGAACTGTAGTGGCTTCTTCAAACCATCTTCTCGTCTGGCATTTCAAACTGGGTCTCCCACCATTTCATCACTTCAGGGGGGATTCAGTAGGATGTGGGGGTTTCAGTCCGGATTGCAGGAGGAGAATACGAATGGAGAGATATGGATTGTGTTTCAGATAGTGAGTCAGAGTCGTGTTGGAGAGTCAAATCCTCACACTGGGAGAGTGGATTTTAATGAGTGTGAAAGATGAGAATGGAAGAGCTCCTCTCTCTCTACCTCTCTCTCTCTACCTCTCTCTCTCTCTCTACTTCTCTCTCTGTTGCTTTCTCTTTCTCCCACTCACTTTCTCTCCCTGTCTATGTCTCTCTTGCTCTTCCCCTCTCTCTCTCTCCCTGCTAGCTAGACTAACCTTTAGCGGCGATGGGTACTTTCGGATCTTGTGTGACGTGATAAGGATTTGTGTGTTGATTCTTCAAGCCCGTGTGTTTGTCTTTGTGCCTACGGAAGTGTGAGTAACCAGTAGGAGCACACACTGTCTGAGACATCCTCACTAAGCATGGTGTTGGTGGGATTGGATTGATGCCTCTGCGACTGTGTGTTCGTTTGTTCTGCTTATGTTTACGTCCGCATCCGGCGGGAACACGCGCTTAGTAAGACATCCTCCTGTCAGAGCCTGGCTATGCTTGGAAAAGGATTTGGTGTGTGTGTGTGTGTGTGTGTGTGTGTATATATATGTGTGTGTGTGCATGTTTGCGTGTGTGTTTTGTATGTGTGTTGAACAGCAGGGATCGGGTGTGTTAAACCCTAGCTGTGATCCTCTGATTGGAGTGTCTGGCTGGATCTCGCTGTGAAACATCCACTTGATCTGCTCCCCGCTACCTGACACAGCCTGGGCCCCCGCTGAGCCTCAAAGCTGATTGGTCCACATGGCGGCGTGTTGGGAGGGAGGGCCTGGGGTTGGGGAGACTCCGACGGGAAACGCTTCCCCAGCCACACAGAGGAGCTGCTGGTAACTCCTTCAACTTACATTTACATTTAGTCATTTAGCAGACGCTCTTATCCAGAGCGACTTACAGTAAGTACAGGGACATTCCCCCCCGAGGCAAGTAGGGTGAAGTGCCTTGCCCAAGGACACAACGTCATTTGCAATGACCGGGAATCGAACTTCGGATTACTAGCCCGATTCTCTCACCGCTCAGCCACCTGACTCACTTCATTGGTGTGCGGAGCAAAGCATGTGTCGGTGTCGAACCGTTTGATCCGTCTTTTGAAACCAACGTGGCTGATGTCTTTGCTGTGGTGATGTGTTGTCCTAATAGTCAATTATGACTAGGGTTATGTAGAAGTGTCATAGTGATACCTGGATATGATCGCTTCTATGTTGGATTTGACGGTTCTATGTTGAAGTTTCACTCTGGTACCTGTCTATGATGGTTAGATCTCCATAGAGGACGTGATCCCTCTCCATAATGGCGAGGTCTATAGTTAGCTGAACTAGTCTATTATAGACCTTTAGACCTGACTATAGATTTAGTTATTATAATACTATCTAGATCTATAGTCAGCAGGAGACTAGTCTATAATATCTAGATCTATAGTCAGCAGGACCTGTCGATAATGGCTTGGACTATATCATCTATAGTTAGCGATACCTGTCTATGATGGCGCACATGTCCAGGCTGACGTTCTCGAAGGTTCCCATGATGCCTTGCTCCACGGCCCTGAGGTCAGCCAGTTGGTCGTCCACGTGGATGAGCTGCATGCAGCCCTGGAAGGAGCGTCGCGAGGGCGGCGTGCTGGTACGCAGGAAGTATCCTGCCGATGGAACAGGAAACACGGTCACTTGTGATCAATCAGGGTAAATATGGGGGAGGGGCATAGGTTTCAATGAGGTTGTATTCATAGCTCAAAATGAATGGTGAAGAATCTGTCGTCTATCGGATAGGGTGAGGCTTTAACTAGGTTATCTGTTGTTTTCAAGGTGAAAAGCCAGGCGTTGATTATGATTTTGGAACTGTTGTTTTAAACGTATGCTCAAGGGTGTGATCAGGTTCTGGGCACCAACCAATCAGAAAGGATATCAGAAATAGAGACGCTTGTCTCCCTTCGACACCGTGTAAAAACACACTACCACACACAGACAGGCTGTGGAGATGAGCCTGCAGGCTCTGACAAGGGGTTGAGTGGCTCATTATCTGATCATCTCTGGTGTGTCACCTCCCCTACCCCCCAACCCACCTGTTTCAGGAGTGATGTCACACCTCCGGAGTCTACCTGAGGGCCCTGGGGGGCGGGGCCTGGGGGGGTGGGGCGGGGCTGGGGGCGGGGCTGGGGGGCGGGGCTTGTGTACCTCCGAAGTAGTAGGTTCCTCCGGTTCTGATCTGGATGGGAATGGATGTCCGGACTGTGGACGCCTCGTTTCCGTCAATGGTCAGCATGGCGTGGTGCTCGAAGGCCATCATGTGAACAGTGTGCCACTGGCCGTCGTTCAGGCCCGAACCTGCACACACACACACACACACACACACAGATTGGACGTTTCCAAAACGGCGTATAATGACACCTCCGCCCCCCTGAAGCGCTCGAGCAGAGGTGTGCGCCCGTCCTACCTGAGGCGATGTCGATGCGCGTATTCTTCCTCTGCGCCACGCTGATGTAGACGGTGACCTTGCCGTCGGTCAGGCCCACCTCCACCACGCCTTCGCCCAGCGCCGTGTACACCAGCAGCCCGCTGGGGTTCCAGGTGCGGAAGGCCAGGCTGACGGACAGCATGTCGCTGTCACTCTGACCGGGCAGCCGCAGGAAGCTGCTGCTGTTGAAGAAGACGGGGAAGCTCTGCGACTCGGAGCAGGAGAACGTCAGGTTCCGCTGTGGGGGAACGGGGAGGAGAGCGTGGTGAGGAACCGTGACGAGATGACGGGTAGAGCGCGTACCATACGGGCTGGGGTCCTGATAAGGAGACGAGGGTTTGATTCCGGGCTTGGGCCATTTATGTATGTCTTCCCCTCTCTCTCTCTCTCTCTCTCTCTCTCTCTCTCTCTCTCTCTCTCTCTCTCTCTGTATATCACTCTCTCTCTCTCTCTCACTCACTCTCTCTCTCTCTCTCTCTCTCTCTCTCTCTCTATCACTCTCTCTATCACACTCTCTCTCTCTATCTCTCTCTATCACTTTCTCTCTCTCTATCACTCTCTCTCTCACTCTCTCATTTCCTGTCTCTTTTTTTATCCAAGGATGAAACCTCATGTAGTGTAATGTAAATGTTTTCACTTAGCAGACATGACATACAGGGGGGGATTTGAACCATTGACCTCTTGATCTGCAGGCTAAACTACTCAATCACCGAGCTATCCGCCTTTGTCTATCCATACTATCCTCTGTCCACATGATTCCACTACTGGAAACAGAGCCGAAACTCAAAACGCAGAGCCCACATTGATACTGGTATCAGGCGTGTCGCACACATCCTCATCCGACACTATAAACACACATTTCACCAGAGAAGATTTTTCTGCTGCTGACTGCTAAACTGTTAATCTCTGCCGGCCTGTCCAGGGATGCTGAAAGCTTGCAACCCAACACCGGGAACCAGCAGAGACCACCATGGCGCTTAGTAAAAGCATTTGCTCAAACCAAGGCTAAGAGGTACAGGAGAAGGGAGATCAATATTAACACTGGATCTATACATGTCTTCGCATTAATGCTTCGCACTAGGCAACTCACATACATGTACAGTGCACAGTTCGCATGCGTGCACCCAAGGACACACGCCACCACACACCGTCACACACACACACAGTAGTGAAAGAGCAGAGCAGTAATTGCACCTTTGTGCCGAGTTTGGGGGCTTTTGAAGCCTGACACGTCTGCTGGGCTCGAAGTCTCTGTGTGATATTCTTCTGTATAGTCAGCACAGAGACGGGTCTCTTCCATCATGACACACACCCGAGGCCAGACCTTCTCCTCTCTGATGTGTGTCTAAAGCAAGCTGCCCACAAATCCTGTATAACACGGAGCCTTCTGAAGGAGTTCAGGACTGATCTCGGTGCATTTCGGCCTCTGTTGGAGCCCCTGAGCGCTGGGATTAATGAACTAGTCCTGCGGAAGACCATCCCGTATTCCCCTCACGTGTTGCTAAGCTACATCTGAACATGCACAGAAGGAGAGGAAGAAGTGTTTGAAATCTTACGTGTGGAATCGTAACATTTTGAACAGTAACTTAAGATCAGCCTACCTGATATTCAGTCCTGATGATTATATCAAGCCCTACTGACGTGCTATGAAAAACGTACATTTGGTGGGTTACCCCCCCCCCAAACAAAAACAATGATTAAGAGAGATCCCAATTGACTTGTGAAGGGGCTTGGACTCTCCCCCCAGCCCCCTGAGTGCGACCCCTCCGAAGAAGCTCTTACAAAGCTCGAGGTGTCCACTTTCTTCCTCTTCACCAGGTTGGTGATGTTGTCTCCGTTGTAGGTGATGTCCTCCATGCAGCCCACAAAGTTCTCCTTCCCCCCCGAGCTGGGCTTGGAAGAGACGGGCATGCCCCCAAAACTGATCTGTGGGACACAGGAGGAGGGAAGAGAGGACGTAAGAGGAGGGAGGAGAGGAGACAGGAGGAGAGGGGGGGAGAGGAGAGGACGTAAGAGGAGGCAGGAGAGGAGACAGGAGGAGAGAGGAGGGAGGAGAGGACGTAAGAGGAGGGAGGAGAGGAGACAGGAGGAGAGGGGGGGAGAGGAGAGGAGACAGGAGGAGAGAGGAGGGAGGAGAGGAGACAGGAGGAGAGAGGAGGGAGGAGAGGAGACAGGAGGAGAGAGGAGAGGAAGTAAGAGGAGGCAGGAGAGGAGAGGAGACAGGAGGAGAGAGGAGGGAGGAGAGGACGTAAGAGGAGGCAGGAGAGGAGGGAGGAGGAGAGAGGAGAGGACATAAGAGGAGGGAGGAGAGGAGACAGGAGGAGAGAGGAGAGGAGAGGACGTAAGAGGAGGTCAGAATAGAGGCAGAGGAAGAGAAGGAAGTTCAGGGTCTGATTTTTTGTCAATAATTTTTGTCAATAAGGAACAGTTTGTCCTGATTGCTGCTTGAGAACCACACATGGTTTACTGCCTCCAATACTAGCCTTAGACCACACATGTGTCCAGTTGGTCTGACAGTAAGCACTGTGACAGGGTAAGCATTGTGACAGGGTAAGCATTGTGACAGGGTAAGCACTGTGACAGGGTAAGCACTGTGACAGGGTAAGCACTGTGACAGGGTAAACACTGTGACAGGGTAATCACTGTGACAGGGTAAGCAGGCCACTGGGGCTAGAACCCATGCCCCTCAGGGTACAGTATCACGAGGGCCCAGATATGAGAGTCATTTGTCGTCTCAGATCAATAGCTTCTGTCCAAAGCCTTCTGGGAGGCAATCGTTTTCACTTGTTCCTGATTGCATTAACTCGACCTTTCTAATGAAGAAATGTCTGTTCTTTCTGGCGGAGACGAAAGTGCTGCATCTACCTCTCTGAAGCACCCTGCAACTGTCCATCACAGAGAGAGGGGGAGGGGGAGAGAGAAAGAGAGGGAGGGAGGGAGGGAGGGAGGGAGGGAGAAAAATATGGTGTGTGAGGGAGAGAGGGAGAAAGAGAGGGAGGGAGGGGGAGAGAGAAAGAGGGATAAAGATAGTGTGTGAGTGAGAGAGAGAGAGAGAGAGAGAGAGAGAGAGAGAGAGAGAGAGAGAGAGAGAGAGAGAGAGAGAGACAGAGAGGGCTGAGAGGGCACACGTATGTGTGACACCCTGCAGAGGGAGAACGGCCTTTTCCCCTCGCATACCTCATAGTCCAGGTCCAGGTGGTCAAACTCCCCGTTGGTGCGGAAGTGCTGCGTGTGGTGGTCCAACGTGAAGTTCACGTTGCGCCGGTAACGCTCGATGACCACGGAGTGCCAGTGGTCGTCGTCCAGCAGGCTTCCGCTGGTCACCTCCGTGTGGCCCTGGATGGAACCGTACTGGTTGCTTCCTGAAAGGGGCCAATGACGACACAAACAGAAACAATGGGGGTCAGATGGCTGAGCAGTTAGGGTATCAGGCTACCAATCAGAAGGTTGCCGGTTCGATTCCCGGCCATGCAATTGCCGTTGTGTCCCTGGGCAAAGCACTTCACCCTTCTTGCCTCGGGGGGAATGTCCCTGCACTTACTGTAAGTCGCTCTGGATAAGAGCGTCTGCTAAATGACCAGATGTAAACAATGACACTGCCTTGAAAATGAGGAAACACTTCAGTTGGACAAGCATCAAGTGGTTTGTACAAGCACTTTCATCTAAAGCCATACACAAAACGCTACCTTACCAGAAACAGTCACGAATCACCACAATAACGTTTATTGGACACCACAGGAAGTAGGGGTGGGCGGATCGATCTAAAGTACCGATAGTATCGATACCAACATTGGTATCAGTATTGATTGATACTCACGTGATGAGACTGATACTTAAGTTTCAATTTCTGTTCTCTACATTCAGTACACAACTCCCTTTACATCATAGTGGTTGTGAAACACCGCTCCTCTTACTTCGCTCAAGCTCACTTTGCCCCTCCCCCACCTCCCCCACCTTCCCCACCTCCCCACCCCCCCTGCTATGCCGTGAGTTGTTGCCGGCGCGCACGTACAGTAACAAGACTCAGCAGTGCACTATACTAACAGTATTTTTGACAAACCTCTTTGTCCTGTGTTTTATTATGATCATAATCGTGATCAATTAATTCAAGGAAAAATCACAAAATCATCCAATGATCATGGAAATTCTCATTGCATATGGATGAGTAATGCCTCATATTGATTATGATGCATTACTTTCCCCAACACAAAAAAATATATATATTTATATATATTTTCTAAGTAACAAGTATCCGTATTGGTATTGGCAATACTGGCCCTGTATGTACTTGGTATCGGATCGATACCAAATGTTGCAGTATCGCCCACCACTAACAGGAAGCGAGTGAGTGTGGAGTGTTTTACCCAGGTTGATCATGAGTTGTAGTTTGGCTCGGTGCAGCTCCAGGGAGATGTAGTCCCCCTGCTGGCCCTCTCCATGCAACAGGATCCCGCCCCCAGCTGTGGTCTTGAACTTCAGAGAGATCACGTCTTTCAGGATTTTCATTTTCTTCTGCTTGAAGCGGTAGGAGATGACGCTCTGGCCGTCGAAGCTGATTGTGTCCGCCCCTGGACGCACAGGGCACACGGAGCGACATCAGCAACAACAACATCCCCCGTGTTGTGATGGGATGTGGGGCTGAGATTGATGGGAGATTACAAGACGATGCTCCTGTCATGGTAAAGATTTGACTCTGACAATCTGCTCTGTCTGCCTGTCTGCCTGCCTGCCTGCCTGCCTGCCTGTCTGTCTATCTGTCTGCCTTTCTGACAATACGTGTCTAGACAGCAGAGAAGCTTTCTGTTTACATCCCCGGGCTACTGTTTACATCACTCCCTTTCTCTTTCACCTCACATCTCTCTCTCTCGCCCCCAGGGAAGACTTTCATCTCTCAAACCTCTGCTGGCTGAACGGAGATTTCAAAAACACAGCCATTACAGGGGGCTCAGGCCAATCTCTTTGGAGGAGGAGGACAGGGAAGCACCTGTTGAATTTCAACTTTGATAGCTTAGTAGGTGCCTCTAGGACCACACTGGAGTGGCAAGGACTAGCCAAGAGATGGCAGTTTAATTGGTTGGGCACTCGTGTTTTCTTTCAGCGGCTGGTCCCATAAATGCAGCGTGTATACAACACGCTCGTCGACAGTGTTCTAATTTACTTCCTCTATCTTTTCTTCCTATTTGGTATATAAACATGACCTAGCAAAAGCAATTAACACAATCCAATTAATCACAGATTAATTTTCCACCCTGACAAGAAAGGATGTTATGAATGATATGCTAATCACACCAAGCAGCGTATTTATCAAACCATGTTACACAACTGATTATTTTAGCTTAGTTCCCTGCCAACACGATATGATAGGCTGCTACAGGATTTAACTAAACAACTTGGCTGACATTTTCAGGCGTTCGTGGTTTTCCCAAGGTAATCTTACATTTTTCATACCCTGCTCAGAACCGAAGTTAAACTTTTCCTCTGCTCAAGGCATCTTTAACTAAAAGGGCATTTCTGTTGAACGTTAAACACAGCTGACTTTGTCAAACTGCAGACAGTGCCACAATAAACCTCTGTGTGAACTTGAAAATAATCTATAAGACATTAAAATCTTATCTCGGGTCTGACGGTCTGTGCTGTCACACAGCTGAGGAGTGACATTTTGGAGTCGTACTGTGCCAGGCAAGACCAATCAAACACAGGAGGAGACAGTATTTTGACCCATGTGCACTTGTGGCCTGCCAGACAGCGACAGTGGATCACAGATCACTCACAGAAGGAGCAGCCGTAGACCTCCACCCTGAGGCCGATGCGGCCCTCCTCGCTCCAGTCCAGAGGCAGGAAGCGGACGAAGCGGGCCAGGATGGCGTGCTGGAGGTCATGGCGAACCACGCTCTCGCTGTTGGAGTTCCCGGCGAAGGTCTGTAAAGCCAACGCACACACACACATTCAGTAAAGAAAAATCACACACCTTTCTCTCTCTTTCTGCCAAACAAACAGATCCCCCCCTAACCTTCACACGCACGTACTTATCTCCCTTTTATAAAAGATGGAACATGATGTACAATCAACCACACTCCAGTAGTGCTTCTCACATCCAGTGTTCCGTACACCAAGCTCCCCAAGTTACGGTAACTACGGTAACGGTCGTTCACAGCACGGACCGGTCTGACTGAGCTAAACCTTCCTGAGGTGTCCAATTGGTATGACAGTCAATTCTACACATCTTCGGCGGATGGTGGGCGTGACACTGACCCAGATGTTGCCGTCCTGCAGGTACGGTCTCCAGTTCCTCCCCGTGTCGCTGTACAGCAGGCGGTACTGCCTCGTCCAATCAGAGCTGCTGTACCTCCCCTGCGTAGCCACCGCAGTCACCTGCTTCCTGCTGCCCAGGTCCACCTGTAACCACTGGTAACGGTCCGTATCCATGGGAGACCATCCCCCGGAACCTGGGGAGGAAGAACAGGGGTGGATGTACGTGTGAGGAGAAAGAGATAGGGGAAAAGAGAGACACAGAGACAGAGAGAGATAGATAGAGAGACACAAAGAGAGAAAGAGAAAGAGACAAACACAGAGACAGAGAGAGAAAGAGAGAGAAACACAGAGACAGAGAGGGAAAGAGAGAGAGACACAGACAGAGAGAGAAAGAGAGAGACATATAGAGACAGAGAAAGAGAGAGAGACACACAGAGACAGAGAGGGAAACAGAGAGAGACACACAGAGACAGAGAGAGAAAGAGAGAGACACACAGAGACAGAGGGAGATAAAGAGAAAAGAGAGGAGAGACAGAGAGAGAAAGAGAGAGACACACAGAGACAGAGAGGGAAAGAGAGAGAGACACACAGAGACAGAGAGAGAGAAAAAGCAAAGAGAGGAGAGACGCGATGAAGAACAAAAAGAATCATCAGTTCAGTACACTTGTTAGAGTGGAGGTATAAACAGAATAAATCAGATGTCAGAGAGTGACAGGCTGATTCCCGAGGCACGGTGATCCCCCAGACGTGGCTGTGAGGGATGCAAGGCAGCCTACCTCCTCTCCTGTTGAGCTTGGCGTATCCGGCCCCATACCCTGTAGACAGCACCGACGAGCCTGAGAACAAGCTGTAGCCCAGAGGAGTTGCCAGGGAGTCGTCACACTTCCCTGGAAGACATCAGGCAAACGAAGGCACACATTAGACCTACAGACACACACCATGAACTACAGACACACACCAGGAACTACAGACACACACCAGGAACTACAGACACACCACCAGGAACTACAGACACACCACCAGGAACAACAGACACATCTCAGGAACAACAGACACACACCAGGAACTACAGACACACACCAGGAACTACAGACACACACCAAAAACAACAGACACACACCAGGAACTACAGACACACCACCAGGAACTACAGACACACCACCAGGAACAACAGACACATCTCAGGAACAACAGACACACACCAGGAACTACATACACACCACCAGGAACAACAGACACACACCAGGAACTACAGACAAACCACCAGGAACTACAGACACACCACCAGGAACAACAGACACATCTCAGGAGATACAGACACACACCAGGAACTACAGACACACACCAGGAACTACAGACACACACCGGGAACTACAGACACACCACCAGGAACAACAGACACATCTCAGGAACTACAGACATGTCAACAACAATAGATCAGGAGCTACAGACATGAGGAAAGAGTGACATAATACAAATAACTCAGACATATAAAAAAAATCCAAATGTAAAGCAGTCATCAACTCTCTTAAGGGTAGTGTCTGTCTGGCTTTCTAACCATTTGGATATAAAAGCCTGTTTCCATTAAAATGGTGTACCTTGGAAAGTTTAATAGATTTAATAGGTTTTTATGCAAATCAAGTTGACCTTTAGATTCCCTTTGTCTACTTGAAATCACGAGTCCGAAAGAGTCCTCTTGTACATGAACTAGTCCAAACACAAACACCCTGATCTCCCTTGACCACCAAGGGCAGTGCTTTGACTAAAGGCTCACAAATTCTCCACAAACGAATTAAAAGCTAATCTTTACAGCATAGGGGTCAGTAGAGGAATATCAAGGCCAGGTTTCATCAGTTATTATTCTCTTATAAAGTCACAGACTAGCTGCTTGCGGTACAGAATGCAGAAATCCTTCGTTTCCAATTCTTCAATACATTACATACTTGCTAACAACTGTAGGCCTAGACTGTATGATTTAACTGAGGTAACAGAGGTGGTTCAATAACTGTCTAAGAACTGAACAGAAAGCCCTGACCCCATAAGATTCCATGCTGGCTTCAGCTCAGTTAACCTTAGAAATGTGGGGTCTCGCATGCAGTGTCTTTAGAGATGAGGGTTTTCATCCACACTGCAGTCACTTTTGAAAGTGAACAACATTTAGTTTATTTGGACATAAGTTGACTGAGAAGAAATTGAGGTAATCAATACTGTTTCCCCTGAACGTCTGATTTTAGCCATTAGCCCGTTGGAATCTGCATTCCTCTGCGGCTCTGCTTCTGTCATAGCCAAGGAGATTGTTTCTCTGCATCGATGAACATTTAAAGAAAGAGATTGCCTCCATCCATTTCACTGCTCAGACTGACAGGGAAAAGCTCGACGTTTGATGGAAACGGAAAGAGAACAAGCAAGTAATCTCCACGGCTACACAGACAGGTGGAGAGAGAGAGCAGCAGAAAAACACTGTACAGAGACAACAAACACTTTCCAGGAGCCGAAGGAGCAAAATAATTAGTTTTTCAAAGGAAACTGGTCTTTGTGAAGGTTGTCAGCCATGGGGCACATACATAGCTGTGGACAAAAAAAAATGCTAGTCTTTACACACTTAGTCTAACAAACAACTTTGTGAAAGCCATACTTCAAGGTGTATAAGGAAGGTTGTAGTAGGACTTGCTGGTGCTGTGCTCTGCTATGTTCGAGTGTGAGCCGTATGGAAGCAAATAGATGACATCATGTTTTGAATTTGAAGTCACTGAATACTTAATATTGAAATTTAAATACCATCGAATTTGTTGGTTTTGAATTCACCTCTTTAATATTGAAATATGAATTTATTTCGAATGTAAAAAAAAAGATCTGATCAAAACATTTTGGTTGCTCAAATTTGAACACAGTAAAATTCTGATCTCAATTACTGTTCAAATTTGAGCAACCTGAATTTCCGAAACTAGAATTTTGTTTTAATCAATGGATTTGGTTGCAACAGTTCCTTTCATTGTAGTCTACCACCCAGGAAAAACATTGTCTTTCTCCAAATGTTTGGATGTTAGATATTAAGTTCTAATAATAACAATAGGTTTAACAATAGGTGTGGAGGTGATACTGTAAAAAGAAATAAAAAACTTCTCAAGCTGCAACGGACAAAAGCACACCTCACAATTTCCCCAGAAATTGTACCCTCTCTAGTTTGTCATACATTGTTATTTAAACAGTCAATCAATCGTAGAAAGCTGGGGGCAGCAGAGGAAAGTGATCCCAGACCCTCTCATTTATTGCAGCTGCTGTACGGCCTGACAGAAGAACAAATCCAGTTCATCTTCAAACGGAATCACAACAAATGTTCAGCTTCCCCTTTACATGAAAACAAATGAACAACATGTAGCAACTCCTGCGGTAGTGGTGCAGAATGCTGACTCGTGATGTGTCTCCCTCTGAGCTTATTGACCTGTCTTTGACAGTGTACATCATCTGTTTCACTTGTAGTTTCAGATTGGGAGGTGGTGTGTGTGGTGTGTGTGTTTCTGTGTTCTTGTGTTTACGTGTGTGTGAATGAAAATGAGAAAGTGAGAGAAAGAGAGACAGAGGGGGGGGGGCATATTTTCTTCAACAGTTCTTTCAGAAACACCAAGAACCTATTACAAAGTTATGAACAAACTTATCATGGGCTGATATGAATGTGTTGTTTATTATGGTATGATACTGAATTTCTAAACGATGATCAATTCATTCTTAGTCTCTCAGCCCTCTGAGAGGAAAATTAAGGATGTAGAATAATTATTTCTCCTAAATGTTTGATACAACAGTGATGATGCCTCGCATGTTTCAACATTGAATAAGAGAACAGGAACACTGAGGGGAATGTAGGCCGAGCCAAATACCACAATTAGCCCTGACCGTACAAGTCGTGCACACTGGGAGTTCAGCAATAACAATGGCTTGGCACTGCATCCAAAACCCAACCTTAAAAACCCCCAGCAATGTATCTTTATTACACCAAGCAAACCCCTCAGCGGTGCAGCAAACACAAACGCTCGTTCATAGGGAAGCTAACCTGTTTCCCGGTTTTAAATGAACCCTTCTACCGCTCCTCAGAGACAGTGACATATCTATTTACATTCGCCTGCCTTTAGTTAAGCGTTAGCCAGACACAGGCCGCTCCCGGGAAGACAGCATCAGACGGGCAGGTTTGAGGAGAGTAGCCAAGCGTCAAATTAAACACGTTCCCTCCATCTTCTGCTGTCGTTGATTACAAACTCATACATTAGTCTGGTGGAGGGCTTGAACACACTCTGTTACAGTGTGCTCCTGAAACGCCCACACACACACCACCTCGGAGAGAGGGTGCGCGCACATACACACACGAATGCACACTAATTTGCACAAGTACACGCACCCACTCATGGCCAATTAGTCCTGAACGTTTTAGCTGGGGGATGACAACAAGTTGGCAGGACTATAACCTGTCATCATGTTGTTGATCTAGATCTTATTAAACTGGGATAGTATTAATATCAATGTTGTGTGAGGATAGAGGCTGTAGCCTGGTCATTTTGACATCCGTCTAAACTGTCCCACTTCCCATCACATCAGGTGTGCTTCATTTAAACTGTCAGGTTCCATAAAGTCAGCTGGAATAGATGACCCTTTGACATGAGTTATGTGTGGGAGGAATGATAATTCAAGTGGAATTTCTTAGCCTGTGCGAACAAATGTGTTTGAACACGTTTGACCTAGGTCTGCTGCACTGTCTCTGGTCCAATGAGGTGATCCCTCTGCAGTGGACATACTGGACCCAACCGTGGTCAATAATGGATGCCTTCAAGGAACAGGAATAAACCAGGAAAATTATTCTGTACCATGAATATGAGGGTTGTAGACAGATAGGGCAGAAATAAACTTGCTGTGAACCCCCAGTTCATAGACTATATCGTGCTGGAGGATAGAGGAGGCTATGTGTGTTTTACAGCTGTGTGGGTGGGGTGAAACCAAGAGCACATTTGAATAAGGACGTACGACAGGGTTGAAACCAAGGACATTTGATCATATAGGCTTATTATTGATGTGCTACCAAGACTGCAAGAGTTTTAATGACGTACTGGGTCGCATGCGTATGTATGATGGGAATGATCTCGATGGATCGGAGGTTTTGTTTAAAACGAAACTGCAAAAGTTGGCTGCGAATCCCCTTCGAATAGTGTGAACACCACTGACGGAGTAGACCTGCAGGGGGATTCTAGGAGAAGAAAGCCAAGGTTTAATTGGTATTTTCTTTTGGTTTGTGGTTTTAAATTGGTCATGCTCTCCAGTGAGCCTCGATAAAAAGCCCCTGGTGTTTTGGTAAACAAAAACACAGAGAATTTGGTAAACATACCCACAACAAATCTCCTGCATTCAGCATACAATAAATACATCATCACATCTTCCAGGACCCAAACACACTTGCATACCCCCCTCCCTCCCTCCTCCCCCCGCCCCCCCCCCCCCCCACACACACACACAGACACCCTGTCCCTAACATTATGCCTGAGTTAAAAGGTTCAGATTAAAGTCCCTACCTGAGAAGAGGGAGCCCCTGAAAGCTCCACATACGCAGGCTTCCCTGCGAGTCTCTGCCTATGGGATTACTCCAAAAAGGGTGCTGATTATCTTTATAGCATAAGGTTGTCAATTAGCAACCCCCCCCATACAGACACACGCTCACACCACTCACACACACACACACTCACACACACACACACACTCACACACAGACACCCTGGGCCTCATCTCAGGGTGAGGCCGGGAGGCAGGCCCTTGAATGGAACCCTCCACGGCCTCCCTTTGTTCGAGCAAATCAGTCGGTAGAACACAGCATCTGCCGCCACGCTGCTTCTACTCCCCCCCCCTTCTCCCTTCCTCTCAGATGAATACTGATCTTGAATGAAAACACGGCTTGTCAAAGCTGTTCCACATGGAGGGGGGGGGGGGGGGGGGGGGTTCTGTCAGTCTGTTTGAGAAGCAACAGCGACAGAAATGCTTGATTTTTAATTTCTCTTTTCTGCTGGAGCAGAAGTGCATAAGAGAAACCCCAGTGATTTAGCTCCTGATCTCAAACAGAGAGAATGACCATTCATCAGTAATGCCCGGACACAGGAAGTGTGTGTGTGCCAATGTGTGTGTGTGTGTCTGTGTGTGTGTGTGTGTGTGAGAGAGAGTCTCATGCTGCTGTCCTCCATCCAACTTATGAAACAACAGTAGAATAAATACATAATCACGTCACATTTGGAGTTATAGGATAGTCCTGTGATTTGGATAATAACACATTTGCTGGCGTATTTGGTTTTATTCAGTTGAATGTCAAGTTACAAGACTACAATATCTATTGTATATACAAATATATAGGTATACACATTTGTATACTGAAATATTGATATATATATATTCTAATTTTTTTGAGAGAGATAATTAATTTTGTGGTAAAACACCACGGATCCGCACTAATAATCACTTATAATTAACACTATATGAATGTAAGACCATAAACTGCAAATTTTATTCATTAAATTGTACACTACACTAAATTCAGCATGGCTTAGTTATATATTCGGCCATGGATTTGGCAGATTTGGGAGGGCCTTTGTTTGGTACATGGCCTTCAGTCGAGTGGACGATGGGAGGAGCCAAGAGAGGGGGAGGGTCAAGAAGGGGCGTCACATGGTTTGACAAATCACAATGGCAGGTGTTCCGAATCGTAATGAGCTTCCTCATTTGCTTAACAAAAACCCCCACCGTGATCTAGAGGCTTGCTGCCGTCCAAGGCAAGATATTATCTTGACACCTGATCAATGTTGTTGTTCGGTTCCCTCACTGACGTCAGTCTCCAGTTTCAGTATTCTGTATTACTGGAAAAACATTTTTGCTGTATGTTGAGACTTGGGTCTGGTAACCACGGAGATCACATCATCCATACTGAGAAAACACCATTCACATACCATGCATTTATGAATGGGTAATAATCCGTGTGTGTATTTGAAACAGATCTCATAAATGTGTGTGTTTGGTAGTCAGGGAAGGCTGACTTGCTCCTGTCTCCTCCAGTCTGCCTTAATGAGGACTGAAATGTTGTTAGGTTCATTTTTCCAGTGGGGTTGTTTATCCATCATCCAAGGCCATTATTCTGACTACCACACCTGATTTATATAGATCCCTTAGGTCAGACAAACCAAATTAGTTTGAGGATTTAAGCACCCTTCTCTCTCAGCTGCAAGTTTAAACGTTGTGGTTTTGGAAGTTCAATACAGCGTGCCAAATCTGAATACATTTCGAGAGTCTATACATTGTTGTCTTTGCACTGTTTGAATTCAACATGAACTGTATTGATATAACAACTCTATACAGGACCACTGAGACACAAGTCACATGGTCAGAAATGAGCTTCTACTGATGTCCCAGGGGTCAATACAGGGTTTTTAGAGGAGGTCAAAGGTCACTGGATTGACGCTTCTTGTCTCATTGATGCAGCATGTTATTAAAAATCATTTGCTTCTGCTTTTGCCTTTAAATAATATGTATCCAGACAGGTTAAGTTTATAAAAAAAATACTCTGTTGGACAACAGTTTATAGCCATTATTTTAGTAACGATTTTTATTATTTTAATTAAGAATCCTAACAGTCTGTGTGTCGGTATTGGAATAAAGTAGCTCTAAGGACGATTTCAGTTCACATCTAGGCAGTGGTGAAAATCACTGCAAAGGATTAGCTGTTATAACTAATGTATTTTTATTTAAAAAATTACCCATCTAATACACAGAAGACGTTAGCAAAGTCTGCCCCCCCCCTTCCCTCCCCTCGGTTCCCTCTTTACATCCCTCACTTTTATCTCTCTCCTCCACTCGCGCTTTCTCACTCTTCCTAATACAATAACATGAAGGGCTCGCATATTCCACAGTTCTTCACGTAATAATGCTGTGCCTCTCCATGTTTGGAGTGTGAACACACCCTGTCACCCGCCAGGGCAGGACAACGATGCCAGTTTACACTGCCAGACCACGTGTGCCCTGGGTTCAATGATATCACCTGCAGTGGGTGCAGTTGGTGAACTTGTTAGTGTAATGAAAAATGCGTAAACTTTCTTCCAAATGCTCATTCATTTTTCACAGCTTTGAAAGATGTAGGCTATTGTGCAAGTACAGGGCTCTCACAAATATTTCGTTTACCTCGGAACATGTCTGCATAGAAAGACTAAATGTAACCAATCTAAACATTATTATTACCACAAATTATTCAAAACCAAACCATACAGTTCTTGACCACACATGGCATACATAAATTAGGATCGTAAAGCGACAATGATGACAGGTCATAGGTAACCGAAAACAACTAATTTCTCAACGAGTGAACACAAACGACACAATGCAATCTCCCTATTAACTCCGGTGTTTTCATCATAGCCCATGCGCTCCATAAACTAATAATCACTTTGACGCATACACACCAGACTCTGCAATGCCCCCGGTCCAGTATGAAGACTACAAAGCAACGAGGATGGAAAACCCATACAGTGAATGGTATTTTAGCTAGCCTACTTACGGGATGTTGAGGACACAGCGCTGTGGATGCTGATGCGGCTGAAGATGCAGAGCAGAACCGTTAACACCGGTCCGGGATACATCTTCGATTTGAGCCCGCTTACGACAAAAGACATTTTTTGTTTTGTTTGTTTTGTTTGGTAACCGCCTTATCAGGCGGAGGCAAGCTGAAAACAGCTATACAGACGCGGCTTCTTTATTAGCTAAACAGAAAGTGGATGCTTCCAAGAAATGGTGCTCAATTATTGTAACCCGCTCCTGTCACCCTGCAAAACTGAACAGTTGCCAACAACGGTTCTCTTTTTCAGTCAATATCCGATTGAGACATGTTTTTCCACTGCGCTGGCCCATCCGCTCAAACTGCATTGTCAGAGACCCAGCTAATTATGAAGAGAGAGAAGGGGTAGTCGCTGCCCAGGTGCTGAAGTGGGAATGGTCTGGCCTATCCCCTATATTTTGGTAATGATGGTATGTTCCAACAAACATACACAAGGGGACACGCGTCGCAAAAATGAAATGAAAATCGACATTAAACTGCTTTTCGGGAGTATCTAACTTTCGCATCATGACGTGAACATATAGTCTACTTCCGAATGAAACTGGATAGACCGTCGGTCTTAATATTAGGTCTATGTAGGCGGTGCAACGTTGGGAGGAATTAGATTTGACCGTTATATAAAGTCAATTTACTCTGAAAGGAGGTGAGCCCCGAAAGTGTATACATAGCCTACACCATCGGGATAGGCCTACAGAATCCGTCAAGGAAAGAGAGACGAAGCCCATTGTATGCTCCATGTACTAGTTGGTGAAGCAGCCCACTGTAAAATGCAATGGAAACCTGGAGCTGTCAGATACTTTCCTCAAAAAGAATTATATCAGGCCAGCGTGCCCGGTGTTGTATCACCCGATGCATGACTCTCTGGATTGGCACCCCCTCGCGGGAGCGCGCGCGAGTCAAAGCTTGAAGAATTTCGTCTTGATATCGCAACTAAGTATCAACATCAAAATAAATGTTTTCACCATCAAATCCTTTTTTAAGATAGGAAATATTACTCTTATTGTTTAAGTCAATGAAATAAATGAAAACATAAAACATAATAAACCCACACCTACCATGGACTATTCTGATTTCAGACCTGTCCACCCTATACATACACATGTATTGGTATTAAATTTATGCTATTAAATGTACACAATGCTGGAGTAGAAGGGAAGAAACGTATGCAGGGGGAGAGCATTTCATGGCAGGCCTTGTTTTCCATTTAATGTAAGTGCAACGCACTCCCTGCTAACACTTGACTAGGAAAGTGTTACATGCCTGAAACTTACTGTGCTTACTCATACTAGTGCCCTCAGTGTACAGTAAGAATCATTTGATGCTGGGATATACAGATCAGACAATAGAGGGGGGTGCATTTCACGACAGGCTTGTTGTATTCCTTCTTGCCATGAAATGCACCCCCTGCTAACACTGACTAGGAAATTGCACATGCCTGAAACTCACTTTGGTTACTCATAATAGTGCCCTCAGTGTACAGTAAGAATCATTTGATGCTGGGATATACAGAACAAACAATAGCGGGGGTGCATTTCACGACAGGCTTGTTGTATTCCTTCTTGCCATGAAATGCACCCCCTGCTAACTCTGACTAGGAAAGTGTTACATGCCTGAAACTTACTGTGCTTACTCATACTAGTGCCCTCAGTGTACAGTAAGAATCATTTGATGCTGGGATATACAGAACAAACAATAGAGGGGGGTGCATTTCACGACAAGCTTGTTGTATTCCTTCTTGCCATGAAATGCACCCCCTGCTAACTCTGACTAGGAAAGTGTCACATGCCTGAAACTTACTGTGATTACTCATAATAGTGCCCTCAGTGTACAGTAAGAATCATTTGATGCTGGGATATACAGAACAGACAATAGAGGGGGGTGCATTTCACGACAGGCTTGTTGTATTCCTTCTTGCAATGAAATGCACCCCCTGCTAACTCTGACTAGGAGAGTGTCACATGCCTGAAACTTACTGTGGTTACTCATAATAGTGCCCTCAGTGTACAGTAACAATCATTTGATGCTGGGATATACAGAACAGAAAATAGCGGGGGTGCATTTCACAACAGGCTTAATGCACCCCCTGCTAACCCTGACTAGGAAAGTGTTACATGCCTGAAACTTACTGTGCTTACTCATACTAGTGCCCTCAGTGTACAGTAAGAATCATTTGATGCTGGGATATACAGAACAAACAATAGAAGGGGGTGCATTTCACGACAGGCTTGTTGTATTCCTTCTTGCCATGAAATTCACCCCCTGCTAACTCTGCCTAGGAAAGTATCACATGCCTGAAACTTACTGTGATTACTCATAATAGTGCCCTCAGTGTACAGTAAGAATCATTTGATGCTGGGATATACAGAACAGACAATAGCGGGGGGTGCATTTCACGACAGGCTTGTTGTATTCCTTCTTGCCATGAAATGCACCCCCTGCTAACTCTGACTAGGAGTGTGTCACATGCCTGAAACTTACTGTGGTTACTCATAATAGTGCCCTCAGTGTACAGTAAGAATCATTTGATGCTGGGATATACAGAACAGACAATAGCGGGGGTGCATTTCACGACAGGCTTGTTGTATTCCTTCTTGCCATGAAATGCACCCCCTGCTAACTCTGACTAGGAAAGTGTTACATGCCTGAAACTTACTGTGGTTACTCATACTAGTGCCCTCAGTGTACAGTAAGAATCATTTGATGCTGGGATATACAGAACAGACAATAGAGTGGGTGCATTTCACGACAGGCTTAATGCACCCCCTGCTAACCCTGACTAGGAAAGTGTTACAAGCCTGAAACTTACTGTGCTTACTCATATTAGTGCCCTCAGTATACAGTAAGAATCATTTGATGCTGGGATATACTGAACAGACAATAGAGGTGGGTGCATTTCACGACAGGCTTGTTGTATTCCTTCTTGCCATGAAATGCACCCCCTGCTAACTATGACTAGGAAAGTGTCACATGCCTGAAACTTACTGTGATTACTCATAATAGTGCCCTCAGTGTACAGTAAGAATCATTTGATGCTGGGATATACAGAACAGACAATAGAGGGGAGTGTATTTCACGACAGGCTTGTTGTATTCCTTCTTTCAATGAAATGCACCCCCTGCTAACTCTGACTAGGAAAGTGTCTCATGCCTGAAACTTACTGTGGTTACTCATAATAGTGCCCTCAGTGTACTTGATGGCTTGTTGTATTCCTTCTTGCCTTCTTGTCTCCCCTTCGTTTGGTTGCGATATCAAGACGAAATCCTTCAATCTGATTTGCGCGCGCTCCCGCGAGGGGGTGCCAATCCAGAGTCATGCATCGGGTGATACAACACCGGCCGTAACCACCGTATTTTGGGAAAACGGAACAGGGTTTGAAGTTGCGAAAACCCACGACACACCGACGTACCATAACCTTTAACGGCTCTGTTAAATAGGTGTAGGCTACATATGACCGGGATGTGATCTAAAAGGGTTAACATTTTAAATTTATTTTTCATTTCATCTGACGCTACCCACTATGAGTGGGCCTACTCAATAAAACCACAAATATTATGAATCAAGACTAGCTAGCCTAGTACATTAACCCATTTATTTTTCCCGTTTACATGTGTGCACCCTAACATGAATAAGTTATAGCAAGTGTTTGTATGGGCGAAGACCCCAGTCCAATACTTCTAAACCTTCCATCCTTGCTTTGGCTTTCTCTTGCGGCATTGGCATAACATATTTAGGAGTTTAATCTCTTCTTCAAATGAAATCTATACAAATCCCTTCAGATTCAAAAGTGTATACATCTGAGCTGTGCTCTTAACCTCACTGCTCATTTAAGATGAATTGTACAAGGCAGGCTGTGGACAGGACTGGACTGCTTTCTTTCTGTGTTATACTCCACCTTGTTCCAACAAGTAATATTATTCTTAAAGATACAGAATGTTGTACTACAGAACCCATGATGGCTGGGCTTCCAGACAACATTGCAGTCTGGTGACTGGTCCATCGTAATGTAGGCTAGTATTATAATAACCCCCTTTGTATAGAAAAAAGATTATATAAATGATGTGTAAACAAACGGCTGGTTGATTGAATCTGTTCTGACTGAAAATTCTACACTAGAAAAGCAATTCCAAAATGTTTTAAATCCACCTGCTCTTCTAAGTCAAACCAAGTTATTTTATGAGGTCCTAAAAAAACTAACATAATTATGACAGAGTAAGGAAGTCAACTTTATTTACAAAATCAGCATATATGAATTGTTGGTGGTAGTGAATTCATACACACAAATATGAAGAAATAAAACATCAAAAACACTATTCAGCACTTTGTTCCTGGGTCCATTTGCATCCGGACAGCCAGCAAGTCAGCTACACAGATCAGTCAGTCCAGGAAAAGGTTGTTCAGCCGCCACTGTAAAATTAGATAATAAAACAACAACATTCATTTAGAGACTTACACAAGTTAAAAAGGCAACTAATGGTCTTATCCATTAGTTATCTTTTTCTTTTCTTATTCTTATTTTTATATATATTTTATATTTAAATTGTTTTATTGTTCTTAGATTGTTTAGCTCTTAGAAAGTTAAACTTCAGTATTTTTACTTAATTTAAGATTTGTATATGTTTAGTGTTTCGCACCTCCCTGCCACAGTAAATTCCGTGTTTGTATAACATACATGGCGAATAAACCGAATTCTGATTCTCTAAACACCAACTCACGATAGATGGGAGAAACACAACACAGGTCCTGGTTACTTACACAATGATGTTGTTGATGGGGATGTGGATCAGCTTAACAAAGAAGCCAATGAAGCCCATGATTGCGAAACCTATCGCTGTCGCCATGGCAATTTTTTGAAATTCTACAAAGTATCAAAAGAGGAGAAATGGGTTATTAAATGATTGCACGCAAAAGCCCCAGAATAGACAGTGTTTGTCTAGGCTTGATGTAATTAAGTTTTCCAAGTGTCCCATGGCAGGTTTCTGGACGTGGGAGGCTATGAAGCTACAGTAATAACCTAAATTATAGCTTGAGAAAACAAGTATCGCTCAGGCCTACCTTTTCTGTCAGGCTTGGTGCATCTCTTCACCAGCCTTATTGAGTCTTTCACAAACTGACGACTGGGCTCCACAAACTGCATTATTTGGTCCATGGTGATGAGGTGCTGGACTAAATTAGACATAATGAATCAGATCATGAGTAAATTACTACAGCTAGTGTTGTTTGATGGACTAGCATTACAGAACACCAAAAGCAGTGACTGAATTAACCCTCGTGCTGCCTTCGGGTCACATGACCCAAAGGTTCATAACGAACCATCATTGTGTTTACCCAATTTTACCCAATACAAAACCAAATAAAAATACTTTTCTTTTAACCTTCGCAATGTGGGGGGTCTGAGACAGCCCGACTGTTAAAAGAAAATGCTTCACTTTGTTTTTGTATGCGGTAAAGTTGTCGCAATACGACGGTGGGTCACAATGACTGATGGGTCAGAACGACCCGAGGAGAACACAAGGGTTAAGACACATCCATGTATTTTGGAAATGTACGGTGATTAACATTTAGCCTAAACATTTATACAGTAACAAACTAACCAGGATAATATCAGTCATTACATTCAGTCAGTACATTATCGTATAACATTTGCTTATAAATACATCAGTTCACTCCAAGTTATGGCTAGTTAGCTCGACAGATGAATGCAACTACTCAACATTTTGCTAGGCTACATCGCTAGACTAGAGCTAGCTACATTTGGAACTCAAAACACTGAACGTTTACACAGTGTATCTAGAATGCTTTTTTAAAGGATTTTGGTGATACATCAGGCGACCTACCGGTTATTTCCTTGGCTTGGAACACCTTTCTCAATGGTTGTACGCTGACTGTACCGAATAAAGAGCAACGTAAGGTTATAGCTGAACTGAAAGCCACGTATGTTTAAGATGAAAGGCTGACGATACAACGTATTGCGCATGCGTAGAGTATGACCCGGACGCGGTCAAAATAGAGAAGTGTGGGTGCCTGTTAGCCTTTTTCCATCCTGTTTCACTTAACATTACGAACAAATAACCATACTATAAAGGAGCGCACGTTGAACTATTTAATTGTATTCAATTGGAGGAAAACTTTTTACGTGTTCAGAAAAATGAAGTCCGGAATTTCACTATTGTGTTGGCCTGTAGGTGACGCCAAGATTGGATTTAGAATAGGCCTATGCATTGTGCCGCTGATGTCATTAATCAAACATGAATCATAGCCTATTTAGGCCGAGCTGAAGTGAAGTTTATTATTTTGACAGTACATCCACAGTACTTCTCAAGCATCATGGCATATCCAATGTTAATGCCAAGGCTGTGTTCAACAATGCAGTACACAATGCAGTATAAAAAAAAGCAAATTAATGGCATTATATTTTTCATTTGCATAATGTAATCAACTGTATAGCAAAGTGATGCGAGGATTTTAATCTTGGCATGTATGACATATCTATGTAAACATCAACATGTGTTAAAATAAGTATCCATCTACCAACTTTTTCTTCTATCCGTTGTTCTTGCATTTTGTCCCGTGAGCATCTTTGTCGTTGAGCGACTATTCATATGAAGCGCGTTTCGATTGATGAATGATCGCTCAATCCCACGTGATTCCGAGCATTTGGCAGCTGAGTTCCCAAAGCTTCTCAGCCATAACGTCATCCCTGCCAGCTCGGTCACAGCTCGACAGTTTACAGTCACTGGAGGAGGAAGAGAGACTGACATGAGAGGACTTAACCAAGTTTTTGCAGCATTGTGTTAACAAAGTTTTAGATTGAACAGCTACACTGTGTGTGTGTGTGTGTTGTTTTCTGTCGCACATATTAAACACAAGCCTAGAGGAACAATTCTAGGAAGGTTAAAAGAGTTTTTGTAGCATTGGGGAACATTTTTAGATGAACAGCTACAGTTTGTGTGTGCATTGTTGTTGTTTTTTATTGCATTTGGTCAACACAAGTGTAGAAGAACAACACTGTGTATCTGTGTGTTGTGTGTACTGTACCAGTAGTATCCCCCACTATGGCTGTCCAGGTTGGGCTCCACAGCACAAAAGATGGAGGTCTGAGCTCCCTGAACCACCGTCTTGGTGAAAGGACGCACAATCTTCCAGGAGATGAGCAAGGCCAGGTTCATGTGTCTCTTCAGCTCGGTACGCACAATCCCTGGATGAACGGCGTACACGGTCACCCCTGTGCCTGAAAGAGGAGAGGGTTTAGAGACTGGCTCTCTTTAGATGTCACGGATGTTGTGACACGCATATCCTGACATGCTTTGAGGCATCTGTGGACCATCTGAAAACACATCCCCCCCTCCTAAAAACTTAGTGATGAGCTAGCCCGATGCACCAACAACAGTGGTCCCAATAGCGCTCATAGCAAACCCCACACATGGTAGCACTCCTGACCCTGCAGCCTCCTAGCCAGGGACCGTGTGGACAGGATGTTGGCCAGTTTGCTTTGCCCGTAGGCTCGCCTGGAGTGATAGCTCGTCTCACTGTTGATGTCCTCCAGCTGGATCCGCCCCCAGGCGTGGGCCATGGACGACAGGGTGATGACCCGCGACGGCGCCGACCTCTTCAAGAGGTCAAGTAACAGGAAGGTGAGCAAGAAGTGACCTGGAGAGATAAACAGGAAGTGACTTGGAGAGATAGACAGACCCGAGTCAAGAACGAGCCCATGACGATTTGCTTGATGACCGGCTTTCTCAGTGGCTTCATAAGTGTGACAGCGGCCCACACCACTTCCTGTTTTGATACGTCTCCATGGTTATGTCTCCATCCTGTTTCTTTTTACCCAGGTGGTTGACCCCAAACTGCATCTCGAACCCGTCTGTAGTCTTGGAGTACGGACACATCATGACGCCAGCGTTGTTGATCAGTATGTTCACCTGGCTCTCCTCTGATGAAGAGAAGAAAGAAAGAAAGGCCATTTGAAAAGTTAGATCCTCAACAGGATAACTACAGGGCAGGAAGACAAGGAAGTGGTCTCACCTCTGTTAATGAGCTGTGAGAATTCCCTGATGGACCTGCCGTCTGCCAGATCCAGAGGCCTGACCAGGATGTTCGGGTTCCCAGAGTTCTCTGTGATCTCAGCCTTGGTCTTCTCAGCCTTGACGACATCCCTGCAAGCCAGGATGATCCTGCCCCCTGCAACGTCACACTCAGACACTTATTCATTCAATTCAGCCAACGGATTGATTGATTTGTTGATTGATTCAGTGGCCTTCACGCACAGCTGCATCAAGTGCATTGGGGTCAAGGGTAGTCAGGTGGCTGAGCGGTTAGGGAATCGGGCTAGTAATCAGAAGGTTGCCGGTTCGATTCCCGGCTGTGCAAAATGACGTTGTGTCCTTGGGCAAGGCACTTCACCCTACTTGCCTCAGGGGGAATGTCCCTGTACTTACTGTAAGTCGCTCTGGATAAGAGCATCTGCTAAATGACTAAATGTAAATGTAAGGGGTTTTCCATGTTAGCAATAGAGATAGATAGAGATGTTGTACCCTTTGTTAGTGCATGAATTCTTCAGCAAATGAGGACCTGTCACAGCTAAAGTGTGTTACGTGTAAGGTATGTTATGCCAGGTTGCTTTGCGTTGTCTTGTCCTAAGAATTTCAGTGCCCAGTCTGACCCTGTGTTGTTCTGTGCATCTGACAATAAAAGACTTGAACTTGAACTAAGGTGTAATGCAGTGTTAGGGTGTGCAGTACCTCTCTTGGCCAGGTCAAGTGCTGTTTCCTTTCCTATACCAGTATTACCGCCAGTGATGATGACTGTTTTGCCATCCAGTCTGGCATCGGACTCCCACTGGCCACAGAGCAATGCTCTGAAGAAGGGTTAGCATATTGTGAGAGAATACCAGCTGTTCGTGAACGGCATACAATCACATTTAAGTATGAATTAGTCTGCTTTGACCTGTTTTCTTTCGTCTTTCAGAGCGCTGCTGATTTGCAGTCTCTAAATAGTTTCGCCATTCGCCAAACAGTTCTGGAGATAAGTACCCCATACATCTGACCCTGAAGCCTCCTAGCCAGCATGAAGAGAATTAAGGTCTCACCTGAGTGTGTAGATGTTAGCCATGCTAGAGGCTGGAGCCTGATTCAGCACCCTGTATTCAGAGCAGCTGTGGGAGCAAGGCAAGGTACCTCACGTCCTCCCTTCCTCCTTGTCTTGTCACAACATGACCCTCGACTGCCGTTTCAGGTGCCAGGTACCCTAGCTAACCTAGTTTACCTCACAGTTTAGGTAGTTTATGTAGGTCGACATCACACCTAAACTGGGTAAGACTGGGCAGTTCGCTGTGCTGCCTTGGAAAGAGGGTGGCTGGATCGCTGTGGTGTGGTTGGCCAGATTGGGGTTGTGGGTACTAATACCAGATTATCCACTGCAGTGTGGTTCAACCATGTGATCCACTTTGTAAAACTGCAGTGACCTTAGGTACTGTGTGTATACATTACAATACATGCCTGAAGCACTGACAGCATATGATTGATTCCAACTGAAACTCAAACGACTGTTAGGGCCCGATCTTGCACCCAGCGCAATTGACTTTGTCAACGACGCAAGTATCATTCCTAGTTTGCACTCGACGCAAAGCGGACTTTTCCCTCCACAGACGCACGTCGAAATGACTTTGCGCTCCCGTGGGCGGTTCAGCGAAAAAGGAGGCGTGTTCCGGCGCAAACGTTCCCTGGTGCTATTTTGCAGTTTCCGAAAAACAATTCCGCCACTGACCAGGAAAAACGTGGTCTAAAGTCAATGGCGCATTATTCAGATGCTATTTTAAGGGCGCAAGCTTGGTCCTTGCACACTGCTGGCGAGGCCAGGGTCTTCTTTCTGCAAAGCTACGTTACATTGTTTTGATTTATGGCGTGTTACATTTCTTCAATGATTATAAAAAGATTTTCATGAGAAATCTCTATGTATGTGAACATGATTTGTAACAATTGTGGCAATTTTCTCCCACGCCTGTTTAACCGAAGCTAATCTGGGTGGGTTTCTTCTCCCATCTCCATCAGAATCAGAATTCGGTTTATTCGCCATGTAGCCTATGTTACACAAACACGGAATTTACTGTGGCAGGAAGGTGCAAACAATAAACATATACGGGTCTTAAATTAAGTAAAAAAGTACAATAGTTAAACTTATTCCAAGAACTAAACAATTAAAAAAATAAAATATAGGGTAGGTTATATAAAAATATGAATAAGAATTTGAATGAGCAGCATGAGCGGGCAATTTCGTGCAATGAGAAAACTGCTCTGCCTTTCCCATACAATGTCACTTATCTATCTGTTACGGCCCTGACTAGAACGTCGGTCTCCTTGGCTGTGAACCGCTCCTGGCGTGCGCCTGGCAAATCCGCCGTTATAATAGCAATCCGCCATGGAACAAGCGCTGCTCTTAAAGGGAATGTGAGATGACGCTCTGATTGGTTTGTGGGACGTTACGCCCAAACCACACCCATTAGTAATGTAGCTACTTCGGAGCTACCCATTTTAGATTTGCGCCAGGCGCAAAGTCATTTATCCCGCCGGCAAAATAGCAACCGAGCCGGAGTCCCGCCCACAAAGTTACTTGCGCTTTGCGTTTTGATACTTGCGTTTCAGATCGTCAAAATAGGGGGGTTATTGTGCAGTTAGAGTTAGAAATATAATGTAATAATAAAAGAGGTTATGGATTGAAAGGATTGTGAAACCATAGCCCAGGAGGAAGTGAAGTCCACAACATTCCAGGAATAAGAGCTAATGGATGATAAGCTGTGTGTTACCCTGGAAACGGCACACCTTCAAATAAAGGGCCTTTATATATAAGAACAAAGCAGGTTTCATGAGGACAATGTCCACAAAGGCAGCTATTACAGCTGAATGACTGTAGGAGGTGGAGGAAGTGGAGGTGGAGGGCCTGGGTCCATAATTGCAGATCATATACTTAAAATGAAAGAATCGGGAGGCACATTATACTAAACTCTTTCTTTCACCTTGTGTTCTCTTACGGTGGTGGTAGCAGTGGCTGAATACAGTTTCAGGACATGCACACTGAGAGCACCATCTAGTGTTCACCATCAACTTCACCAATATTTCTCTGAGCCACTCAATTAAGCCTGTAAAATAAGTCAACTTGGATACACATGACAAACCTTGATAAACCCTGTAGACGTTCAATAACAGATAGGATTGAAAGTTTGAGGTTCAAGTACAGTTACCTCTGAACCATTTGCTTCTCGCTCTTCGATGCATAGTCACTGGACTTGTGACAGCAAGAATAAAAAGAATAGTTTTACTGTCCACTAGAAAACTGCATGTTGAAATCAAGTTATTATTAAGACAAACATTTATTCCTTTATGACTCGTCCACAGGAATGTCCATTTAATAGTAAAAAAAATAAACCAACATGATTCATGTTCAAGAAAAATGTTATGTAATGCCAACAAGTGTTCACACAGACTATTTATTGTTACCAAAATGTATACCTGAAGTTGTCTTATAAACACATGTATGCAAACAAGAGAGAGAGAGAGACCAGTCTGTTTGAAACCCCTTAGCTGAGAAGTAAACTGCTTCCTTGTAAGTCAGCCGTAAGCTACATATTTAGTGCCCATGAAGGACTGGCCTCAATATGTGGTACTTTCAAAACACCTTCCTGAAAGATTTTCTCACAGACTACTACCTGTATGCAGACTGGCTGGGACCAGACCAGGGATTCTCCTTATCCTATTTCAACAGCAGGTACATTTATATAGAAATACATTATTAATTAAAAATGAAAGTAGGTTTACTCTGGTGAATGAAAATGTTATTTTGATTTAAACAATTTTACCAATGTGTCTAAATGTGTGCTGATTTTCTGTGATTTCAAATGAAACCACTGAATCAATGTGACTGCCTTGAATCTTTATAGATTTCTGCAATTTGACAGTTTGAAAATTACAAATGACAGCCCAACGTAGCAATTCCTATGCCTAACATACAAACTCACCACATTGGTGAAGAAGGAAACAAAATAAATAATCTTTTCATTTGAGTGAATCATTAGCCAGCTGCCCCACATGACACAGCAGAAGCTACACCAGACACATTATCTGAAATGCTTTAGAAAACAGGCAAAAAATCATCTATTTCTAAGTGAAAAGATGGTACAGTCTGACTGTGTACCTCATCTGTTTGTATTTATTTGTTTACTTGTCATCTTGTAGGATAGTGTCGTTCCCTGCCTAATCACTTGTTCTGCTACAGCATGGTGTGTTTACATCTTTACCGTGCTCAGTCTTTATCATTTGACTTGCTGTGATAGTGTTTTGTATTAGACTTTATTTAAACGTTTATTTGTGACCAAATCTACTTGGTGTTGAGTGGAGCTTCTTTGAGGAAGGGGGTCCCGTCCATTCCGTCAGTATGAGTCTCTTCAGTAATTGTTGCCTGCCTTCTTCAGTAGTCTACCACTAACTGTAACACAAATATGTGGGGTCAGATGGCTGAGTGGTTAGGGTGTCGGGCTATTAATCAAAGGGTTGCCGGTTCGATTCACAAACATGCAATATGACGTTGTGTCCTTGGGCAAGGCAGTTCACCCTACTTGCCTCGGGGGGAATGTCCCTGTACTTACTGTAAGTCGCTCTGGATAAAAGCGTCTGCTAAATCACTAAATGTAAATATAATCAGTAATAGACCCTTATCAGGTCTTTCACTTGAGTTATTGTTGTTGAAACTGTGTCTGCATGCTGCCTGGGATTTGTAGACTTGCTCAGAAAACAAATAGTTAATTTAAAAGCATTTCCCATTGTGAAAGTTCTTTCAGGAAATTACTTCACAGTGGCTTGTTAGATTTGTAAGTTTTGCATGTGGTCATGACTTGTGTATCAACCTTCTGAGGTGTCCAAAGAGGTTTTGTATTGTACTTTGAATGTCTAAGGCTTTGTAAATAGTTCCAGATTTGGTTTCAAAATGTTTTATGTTGGATATAAAAGAAATGTGTACAAGGCTAATATTCCATAAGATCTCTAGGCCCTGTACCATAATTAGATTGATCTTGACTATCACAAAGACCCATAGAAACATGTTTACCATTGAGCGAGGTTAGATCAGACTAGAACTGGCCACAAATATCACCCGGGCACCTATAATGTAACAGAGACCAGACTATGACCACACTACATCTCAATTCACAGATCACTTTCTCTCTTGTTTCTACCATTGCAGGTCGAGATAAGGAGAGCTCAGGATGTCGAACGATACCGATACCGATAACAATAACGATATCCCAAAGGAGTACAGATATTCTCTCGTGTTTCTGTACTCTGTGGTTCTAGTCGGAGGGGTTATCAGTATATCGCTCATGATCAACCTCCTTCAGTCCAACATGCGCTCTGTGACCACGACCGCTGTGCTCAACCTCATTATCGTCCACATCCTCTTTCTTCTGACCGTGCCATTCCGTATCTACTACTATGCCTTCGGCCACTGGAAACTAAACAGCGGTTTCTGCAAGGTGGTCAGCTTGATGATCTTTGCTCACATCCACTTGGCCTTCATCTTCTATTGTATTATCCTTGTCGGCCGCTATCTCACGTTTTTCCGAAGAACCACTCAGATGGAATTTTACCGGACGCTGCATGCAGTGGGCGCGAGCTTGGTGGTGTGGGCCCTGGTGCTGCTTATCATACTTCCCGTTGGCGTCAAGGAGTACGGATCAAATTCAAACATGACCAGCGACCAGTGCTTTGACTTTGGAAATTCGCTAGAAGTGCACACAGTCAAGGTGTTGAACTACATCCTCAGCTGCATAATCCTAATTGTCACTCTGGCGATAGCCGGTTTCCAGGTTTGGATTCTGGGTCACGTGTACAGAACCTATCGGGCCTTGACCTTCTCTCAACAGGAGTTCTGGGCTCAGATGAAGAGTACGTCTTTCGTAGTGGTGATGGTCGTGTGCTTCGTTCCATACAATCTGTTCAGAATTTACTATGTGAGTCAAACCCAAAGAGAATCTCTGGACCCAATCAATGAGATCCTTTTGGCGGTGACGTCTCTTAGTTGTTTGGACATGCTGACATTGATTGGTAGGCCAAAGCCCACCTGCGGACCCTGCTGCACGTGAAGAGCCAATCACGTCACTCGGGACGGGAAATAACTGTCAACGTAATCAATTTGACACCATATTGATCATATACACTGTGTACTGTAACTGTGGTATTATTGTATATAGTCATCTCCAATGGGGAAAATCTGCTATCAACTTTGGGGGAGACAATTATATTACATTTTCTCAAGAGCAATTCCTGAGGGGGACACAAAAATTACTGCTGTAACACAAAAAGCGCCATTGTGTCCATAATCAGCAAAGCGCTATCATTAATATTATTGAAATTACATATTTTTGTTTACCGTGATTAATTGGGGGGGGACAAATCAGATTTTCCCAGGATGGGGGGGGTCGTGTGCACCCCCCCCCCCCCCCCCCCCACCCCCCCGGGATTTCCGCCTATAGTCATCTCTAATGACATGTATTTAGATGTAGATATAAGAGGCTTGAGCAGGGGCGGATATAGAGATTTTCATTCAGGGTGGCAATGTGGTGGCAGAAGGAAGTTGTTGGGTGGCCTCCTGGAGGCGAATCAAGATCCAAAGTAGGGGGGTACAGTACTCCCTATGGTAAATGATTAAGCTATAACACTGTAGTGTAAATTAAACAGTAACATTAATATTATTTATTGAAATGTTCTGTAATGTACAAATAATATTTTCCATGGGAAGATTGAGGTTCATGTTGTTTAATTGTAACTTGTTTCACTACATGTTCTTGTGGTTCTTCCCTTTGGGCTTTTTTTTCACAATGTATGCTTCATGTTTGGCTACCCGCAATGCTTGGGGCTATCTCGTTGTTATGATCAGTGACCAATGCACTTTTTTTAAAGCTCTCTCTTGGAAGTCGCTTTGGATAAAAGCTTCTGCTAAATGCATAAAAAGAAAAAAAGATTGGGGTGGCAGTATTTTTTATTGGGGTGGCAGCTGCCACCACTTGCCACCCCTTAGATCTGCCACTGGGCTTGAGGCCAGTGTTCGAGGCTTACAATAAAGTCACGTTTGAAGATAACAGTTGACTCGCGCTTGTTAGATAAGAATAACACGACAGGACCTTCCTCGTTGCACGGTGTTTCTCAAGAAAGTAGCTTGCTAGTCACAAGTGACTGTTGTTGATAAGTGCTAATAAGAAAAGTAAGGATAGTCCAATGCTTCAATTATACAACTGAGGAGAAATCTATACAGATGTGGAAAGTGAGTTGGTTATAGGCCTACTGCAAATAGCACTACTGAAACTAATGTTAACCACACCAAATCACCTCTGGGTACCCTAATGCCATGTCACCTAACCTAACCCTACACCAAACTCTCTTCTGCTCTGTGCTATGACTATCTTGCCTTGTGTCTCAGGATAGACTGCCTGCTAATTGCCCCACTGGGGATACACCCCTCCCCATTGGGGCAGATGTTAAGTAACCCCTCCTCCTTGTGGTACACCAGATTAAAATAAATCCACTATGTGTCAGGAAGAATGCTAAAGACATATGATTTACTGTAGCCTCCCTTTTCATTATGAAATCAAATTACTGATAAATCCAAAACATTTGACACTGGGTTTTAAGGAAAAACCAGTATGTAATTTGAAACAGAAACAAACGTGTTGTGGTTTCCACAAATGGACATTCCCACCGTGCGTATGGAGACAGTGAAGAGGGTCACACATTCCTGGACTTTGAACCATGGCATGATTCACTTTATTACAAAAATAGATAAGGACTGTCTTTCGATAAATATAACCAATAAAACAATATAAATGGAGGGCAACAGTTTACACATAAAATATAACAGTAACATTCCATAAGCATACCGCCCAATTAAAATGTCACAAAAAATTACTAAAATCAGTGATTAACTAACAATTAACAGATCAAAGTTAGTCCGATTTAATCAGATTGCCAAAGTAGGCAGTGATGGTCTTCAACTTGTTGTTGAGGAAGTTCTGTTCCACCTCGACTTTGCCCCCTAGTCCGGCAAGGGAAGCAATCTGGACAGCAAACAAGAAGTTAAAAAACGACTGTACCAGTTCATGTCTGAATAGTCTCAAGACTGTATATCTCAGTGATGGATCACTTGACTGCAGATCAACAAGTTTTGTTTGACAAAATTTCAACCTGTGGAAGGTTGCCTCCACTTATTATTGAGTTATGTGTATGCATGTTTCATTCATAGAGAAAGCCCCTACTCATCCTAATGAGATCCTTTATGTGTGCGACACCAAATGAAAACTGATAGACTGAACAGAAGCAATTTATCACCTGGTCCATATCCGCATTCCGAGGGAGGAAGTACACTATATTCTCTGATATCATTTTTGACAACTGAAAAATGTCAAACGTGTTAATAGTTAAAGGAAAACAACATCATTTCAAATTCCTACATAATGTAACAGATAACAAGGTGATAAAGAGATAATAATATATAACTAGCATGTAATTCTCTGTACTACAGTGGCACCATTATTTTAGGGGTCGTGGGTTGAAATGTTTGGGAACCCCTGGCCTAGAGGGTTGGGGATTCGCCGCATCGTTCTCACCTTACCCCTGACCTGTTTGCATGCCTGCACAGGGCAATTTTTGGGGAGTTCCGTTACCACCAACCCCATTTTGAGTCCCCGGATCCACCCCCCCCCCTATGTTCCGGGACCTCCCACTTTACAAATTAAGCACTGACTACAACCACTGTCACTGCCACAGTATTTAGAGACGTGTCCTCTTTAAGACCGTGGTAGCAGACCAAGCAAACTCGCAAGCAGAGGTCTGGTCCAGGACATCTTGTCCCTAGCTGATTCCAAGTTACACAAATGTGGCTTGAACTTCCACAATTTTATGTGTGCTAACCTATTTTTTTTTTTTACTTAGATTTTCTAACCACCCAGTCGTTTTGAAAGCAAGAGGCACACATTCTAAAAGGTACTCCAATTCAAATTGATTGAAATAGTTTCAAATAGTATTTGAGCCCAGGTCAAATGATAGTAGCTGCCCCTATCCCTTTGCACACAGATCATCACCCAGACAGCAAAGGATATCCGTCTGGGTCCATCATGGTCTTGATGTTGAACACGTCTGCTGTGAGGTAGTCGGGGCCCCCCCATGGCGGGCTGAGGAACACCACGTCGCCGCGTAACCGTGGCGCCAGCTGCAGGAAGTCCCCCTGCAGGAAGTCGATGCGCTCGGCCACCTGGTAGACCTGGGCGTTGTGACGGGCCAGAGCCAGGCGCACAGGGTCGATATCGATGGCGAGCACTGGAGGAACACACACACGCACGGATACACACACACACAGAAACATACAGGCAACCTAAGCTTATGCGAAGACTCTAATGGGTTTAAGAAATGGGTTGTTCCCTCTCCTATGATTGGTTGGAAGGAATGGGCTCGCTACCTCGCTTCCCTGTGAGGGCAAACTGGATGGCGTTGCCCCCGACCCCGCAGAAGGCGTCGATGATGAGGTCACAGTGGAAGCTTTCCTGGACCCTCAAGGCGATGTGCTCCGCTATCTTCTCTGGAGTCACGGAGAACCAGCCCTCTGAAATACACACGCACACACACATTTCCCATTAAAAGCGAAAACTGCACAGAGTTGAAAGAGTTTTCGGTGAGACAGATTACATAAGAGTAGTTGATGTGATATGTCTTCATGTACTGGCCTTTGAAGTTTCGTTCGGTCGACCGTAGACATGACAACTGCAGCACACTACACATCCACACGAGGGCAGCACACTGTCATAAGGTTTCATTGAAAATAACCTGGTTGACTTGCTCTCACTGTGAAACCAACACAAGCTGGCTGAATCATTATGGCTTTGCTCCCCAGGGCTGCTTAAATAAATAAATGACATTATTCCTAATGGTCTTCTAACAAGGCCTAGATAATTCTCACTTCCTGCTGGACTGGAATGAGGTGAAAAACAAACAAGATAGTTTGATATTCTCCTTCTTAGGGGGAAAAAAGGTTACTACATTCCTGTAAATTCTTTTCAGGAACCAATTTTTGTTCCAACTAGAACTATTTATTAAGGTTTTTGCGTGACTAGAGAAGGTTCTTCAGACACACACAACCAAAGTGCCTTAGTGGAACTCTTGTTTTCACAAAGAATGATCTTGAAAACCGTCCCAGTACATGTGATGATTGTGAAAAGGACAGTTTCTATTTATAGACTGAAAATGACGGGAGACTCGAACACTTCATAGACTGTCCTCCTTCTCCTCCTCCTCCTGCTGTCTCCCCACTGAGAAATCTACCATCTGCCTCCTCGTTCTCACCAGCCATCCCTCCATTCCTACTTCCCTCCTCCTTCTAAGGTGTCTGTGCCTTCCGCTGAGAACAGACACCTGCTAAGACAACAATGACTGGGGGGAAGGGGGGGGGGAAGGGGTGGGGGTAGCGCTCCGTTTCACGCTTCACTTCAATCACCTCTTCACTCCTCCGCCGCTTTCACGCCTCATCCATCTCTCCGTCCCGACGAGTGGTTCGGAGGAGGAGAGGAGTGGAGGAGGTAAGGAGGACAGTGGTGGATGAGTGGATGTCCCTCTCTCACTCACCGTGTCTGAACTGAGCCACAGAGCACGTACACACGAACACACACACACACACTCAAACACACACAGGTGTGTGTGTTTGAGTCAGGGGCAAGCCGCATTGCTCAGCCTGTGTTGATATGAATGTGTGAGTAGTTCCACCAGAGCTCAGATCTCATCTTCAAACGGAATACCGAATAATCTGGGAGGGAACGATGAGTTATGATGGCTGGGTGGGGGCGCAGGGGCGCAGGGGCACACGCAAACACACACAAAAACATATTAGTCATAATACTCCTGAGAATACAGAAAGCTTCCTTACGACTGGATTACTACGCGAAAGATGGAACCGAGGCAGGTTTTCCCTTATTTACGCCCGGTTTCAATTATGGCGTATGTTTACCTGTACGCAGAGGGCGGGCGTGCCCCAAAATGTTGTGTTACATACCGATAGGCTACTGTGCAGGAGTTGTGAAACATTGGTGTTCCGATTGTTCATTCGCATCCATACCAACCCACAAGTTGAGCTTTTCTCAACTTTTACGTACGTTTTACGGCCATTAAGAAAATGAGTCAAACGCACTTGTATGCGGGGACTGCACTGAAAAGGTCCCCACTGTCCGTAAAAATACATGATAGCATCAAAACACCGTTAGAGCCGGTATTGAACGGCAGCGCCTAAAAGCATGCTGGGATTGGAAGGAGGGACTCACCGTGGTCCATCTTGATGCCCTCGTCGAAGCGGGAGAACAGCCGGTAGCGCTGGGCCCAGTACTTGGCCAGGTCCGGCTCTGCAGCGATCTCAGGCGGCATCGCCCCACACCTCCCCCTCCTCTTCACCTTCTTCTTCTTCTGTTTCTTACTCTTCCTGCTCTCTCCTGGACAAAACACAGACGTGATCATGCTGTCCCGAAAACCAAGGGCTTGAATCAACGCCTCGAGTCGAGCACGTCTCGAAGAGAGGGGAGAGGAAAGGAGGGAGGGAGACAGGGAGGGGGGGGGAGTGAGAAGGAGGAGAGATGGAGAGGAAGGAGAGAGTGGTAGGGAGGTCGTGATGTTCCTGAGCAGAACTCACCTGGGTGGCTTTGGTTCTCGGGTGGGTCGGGTATCAGGAAGTCCGGAACATCCAGGGGAACCAGCACCCGGCCTCCGTCTTCATCCTCCTCCTCTTCATCGTCATCATCCGTTCTGGTGAAGACATGCAGGAGAGCTGGAGGTTGGAGTTTCGTACTGGTGTCCAACTCCGTACTGGGAGGAAGAACAGGTCCAGCCTCCTCTTCCTCGTTTCCGTCTCCTCCCCCACTCTCCTCCTTCACCTCCTCCTCCTCTTCGTCCCCCACAGATGCAGATGTTCGTCTCTCTCTGTGGGGCTGCGTCTCGCCGGCGCCCTCTGCTGACGGGTCTTGGAGAACTGCGTCTCCCTCGCTCTCCCTCTTGACTCTCTGAAGGAAGTTCTGCACCTGAAGACGTAAGTGGCCCCCGTTAGATCAGTATGGCTATCAGCAGAGCGCTGCCAAACTCACCGTCGCCCAGCAGGTTTATTCAGAACAGTGCTCATTTGGACCTCGGTTCCCCTGCAGCACTTGCCACGTGCACAACTCATACAGAGCCATGGATAAAAATCTTCTGCTAAATAAATACATGTAAATCTCATGTAAATTAAACCAGCATAGGCCACTGTATAGCGTAGCTGTTTCTCATTCTGGTCAGGAGTGTTTGTCATGGGCTAACCACAGAGCTGTGTCTGTAGGTCTGAGATTGGAGATAGGGAGGGTGGAGAGAGAGAGGAAGGGGGGATATGTTGTCAGCTTATGATCCCTGTCATCTCGAGGGCCTCTGGGATGAGCTGGAACGACCATGCAGGCCTAGAAACAATAGCCTGATATAAAATGTAAAACAACCTGCAGTACTTTGACACTTCTCCTTTCCTGGAGAATGTCTGAAACGTTGCCTCGTCAGCAACACACTCAGCAGAATCCCCCCGCCTCTCTCTCATTGGGCGAGAGGGAGACAGGATCTGAGGTGATGTCCACGCTGAGCTTCCTTATTTTGCCAAGGTCAGGGCTATGGACGTCTTCCATTGGCTGTCAGACGGTGCCCAATGAAATGTGACAGGATCAAATAGCTGTGATTCATGCATGTTCACACACACACGGAGAGCCGCGAGGGAGGGAGGGAGGTGAGGGGGAGAGAGGCTGGCTGTATAAAGAGATGTGATGTCAGAAGATGTAAGGGTTGTGAGGTTGTCAGGGGGGAGGGAGGGGGGGGGCAGAGTTTATTTGGCTCCAACTCTTTACTCTATAGACAGCATCACATCTCATTGGCTGGCCTCGCACAGTACCAACCTACTGCAACCAAGACACCCTGATCGAACTGGACCCCAATAGTCCCTGATTTTTATCTCTTAACATTGTAAGTGAGCTGCACTTTCAGGACAGGAAGTGGACGACAGGACAGGAAGTACCTTCAGGACGGTCCTGCTCTCGAGGGGCTGTGTCTGCTCTCCGTCCTCTGTGAAGAAGGTGTGCTTGTTGATGCGGCAGGCGGCACTTCCTCCCACTGTACGCTGCTTCCTGTTAGCCCTCCCAGAGCATGCTGGGACACGGGGGCTGGGCTTGAACTTCAGGACACTCTCGAACCTTACACACACAAACATTTGTCTCGTTGATGATAGGCTTGGTTGGTGGCGAATAAACCAAAGACGCTTCCGATATTTAGCTCGTTTCGCGGACCAGAATAAGCCACAACTTCAGGCTGATCATGTGACATACCTGGGCTCTGGGTTGCGTTTCAGGCCCAGTTTGTCCCAGGCCTCGTCCACAGACATGGGTGGGCTTTCCTCCACATCCTGCTCGTGGCTGTACCAACACATTAGGAGATGACGGAGCAGCCAATCTCACACGGCCGCTCAGCTAGACACGCACAATATGAAATGTTCCAAACACCACCTGCTACTGAGGTCACTGAGATGTGGGTGGGTCTTAGGCACGGAGAACCTGGAGACCACACGGAAACTGACCTTCGTTTGATGTGGGTCCATCTTCTCTCTGGTGGTTCATCATCATCGCTGCCATCATGGGGGTCGTTCGACAGTCTATTCTGGCCTGATCCCTTCTCACTGCTCGTGCTCTGGCCTCTCTGCTCTGAACCTGGAACACATCCATTCAAACTGGTCACACACCTCCAGTACACACAGGAGAAAGGCTGGCCTCACAGCTGGAGCTGTGTCTGTGTGTCGTGGTGGTGACAAACAGGATAGGATGAGTCATGTTCAGGATGGTGCAAATTTGTTTTTGAAAGGTTGCCCTCAAAACGATTCCTCATGCTCCCCGTTTCTCTCTGTCTGCCATTTGTACTCTTCCTCCATTTGTATCCCTGTCTACCTACACTATCAGTCGCTTTCCTCTCTTCTATTTTCAGTTAATCTATTCTCCGTCTTTACCATTCTCCCGTTTTCCAACTCTCCCTCCATCTCTCTCCTCCTTCCCTCCCACCCCTCCCATACATCTCTCTTCCCTCCCTTATTCTAACGCTGCACTCTCCCTATCTCTCTCTGACGAGAGAAAGCATAAAAAATGCATGTTCTCCAGCCACATGCTCCCTCATTCAAAGGAAGACATCTTTTGATATGATCCATCAAATATTGAAAGGGAATCAGCCCCGCATGTTTGAACTAAAGCTCTGAGTTACATGGAATGAAACATGCAACCGTGGTCCTCAGGGGCCGCTGTCCTGCATGTTTTAGATGTTTTCCTGCTCCAGCATACCTGATTCCAATGAATGGTCGTTACCCGGCTTCCACAGAGCTTGATAACAACCCATTCATTTGAAACAGGTGTGGAGCAAGGAAGCATCACATGCAGGACAGCGGCACCTGAGGACCAGGGTTGCCCACCCCTGCCATACAGCATCAGTGACTGAGAGACTCACCTCTGGATTGTGTGCTCTGCTTTGAGGAGGAGGCAGCCCTCTTACGATCCCCACCATCACAAGGCCCGCCCCCCCCACAGACCGGCCAATCATCATCTGCTGTCTGTTCTCCAACGCCAATCCGGCTCCCTCCCTCTGATTGCAGGCTCATCTGACCAATCAGATCCGCTACATCCCCAGCGCACGCCGGGCCCATCTGTCCACTCAGAACCTCAGCATCTTCAGCAGCACGGGACGACTCCGCATGCGTCCTTCCGTCCTCCGCCTCGACCTCACATCCACCTCCCACACCTCCAGGGCCCCTGCTCTCCCCCTCCAGCCCAGGGCCGGTGGAGTCGCTGTGGGCGCTCCATCCCTGGGAGGCCCAGTAGGTGAACTGCTCCCAGTAGAGCAGGAAGGTCTCCTGGGCGTGCTGCTCCCAGGCAGGCTGGCTGTCGGGACAGTCCCAGGGGGGAAGCGCTCCAGGGTCGCTGTCAGGGTGCTTCTCCAGCCAACTCTGCCACAGCAGACCTTCCCCATGCTCACCTAGGATAATAACAATGAATATGAATGTGTTTTATTTAGCCGAGAGAACAGGAGGGATTTAAACCTGCAACCTCTTGTGATCTGCTGTAGCCGTCCCCAATAACCACAGGTCATGTGATTCAGTGTTTTAACGTTTGCCAAACGCCAGGTAGACATGTTTCAATAAAAACATGTTTTTCAGTTAACATACTGTAGTGGGTAAACTAACTATCATCCTTACTCCAGTAGGACTCCCAGCCATTGTCCTGAGTCTCCTCCTGCCCTCCCCTGCACACCTCTGGGTCACCTTCATCAGTTTCCTCCTCTTCCTCCGCAGGGGGTGCCTGCCAGTGATTGGCTACTCTCCTTTTGGACTTATTTCTCTGTGAACAGAATCAACAATATAATATGTTTGAGAGGGGAGCAGACCTGTTGCCTGTGTCTGCAATCTTCAGTCTTTCCCACTTTTCTCAAATCCTGTTCCGTCGGGTCTGCTGGTCAGTCAGTCAATAAATCCCAGACAGTAATACATGACTATTGTACTCACCACTTTCCTTTCTGCTGAGGAACTGATGAAGGCCACTGGCAACCCCATACTGGCCATTAACTTGGTTTCTTCATCTTCAGACTCAGCCTCCACTTTGCAATCCTCCTCTTCCTCCTCACCTGGCAGCTCCTCCTCTAACTCTGAGAACTTATTACCACGCTGCCCTCCATCCGTCAGGCCGGAGATGAGGTATCTGTTGTCAGATCTGTACAGCTCACGATCCCTACGCGGAGTGGAGAATGGACATGTAAACAGTGGATAAAAGAGAACGTTGCTTTCCCACCCGCTGTTGGTTCAGCTAGCAAGGAGAAGCGGTGAATGAATTGGATAAGAAAACGGAGGTGACGACGAATCTTATTTAACTTACTGAACAAAAGCTCTGGAACAGAGACAGTGTATTTCCTCGTCACCGTGCAGGCTTTTTTGGCTAAAAATAATGTCAGCAACCACATTCCATTTGCTATTATCAATCATGATGATGACTACTAGCAATCTGTCCTAGTCTATTCATATAGATAATGCTACAATATTAGCCTGTAATTGGACGACTTGACAACTTTTCTCGAGCATTTGTATTTTGTCTTTTGCAAGCTAGATATCTAAATGAACATGACCATCAACACGCACGTTTCAGCAACTATGAACTATCCGGAGCAACGTTTGTTCCTGCTTGTGTCACACTCAAAAGGAACCGGGTGAACCAGGAAGAAAAGATGACAGCTGACTTATTTTATCTGGAAAAGGGCAATACAGTGTAGGAAGGATAGGAAGTTTGATTATTATTTCACAATGATACTGTCGGTTTTTATACAACCGTAGCGTGAGCAAAAATGCGTATATGCTAATAAAACGACAGGTTAGCCTTTGTTGGTGTCATCGATATTAAGACGTCTCTTCTAAGGTTAAACCTTAGCTAGCTACAGTAGCTATCTGTGAACGCAAGCTAGTGCAGTTTTGCTAGCTGTCTAGCGGTAGTCGCTAGCTAGCGTTTGCCCATTTGTGTCAGACGGACCTGTGACGTTGAGACCGGCTAATTTTGCTTTTGTCTTCTCAGAATTTCCGTTTAAAAACGGCCATGGTCTGTCTACAGTGATCACATTTTGTCCTACTTAGACTACAAGGTTTGTGATTTAGAACATATTCGTTTGTTGTCATTATCTGAAGTTGATGCATCAAGGAATGCATTCGAATTTTCATAGGCAATTTAGATAATTTGGGTCTAATTCACCCCTTATTCAATAATGATAATACATTTTCAAGATAAAAAACATATCCACTCTTTAAGATTATCTTGACAGAGCCGCCAGAGCATTCAGTGCCCACTCTTGCCAGGACTGTACTATGCAGTACGTTAGCAATTTCTCGGTTTTTACTTATAAAATATTGACTTAATTGACATTTACATAAGCCTTCAACGCCATTCCCCTCGGCTTTGCTGTAGCCCCAGGTCTGGCCATTGGCAGATGGTATCCACGCTGGCCTTGGCTTCCAGTGGGCAAGGCTAACTGTGTGGCAGTATGTCCAATGGCAACGAGTCCTGCATGACGGGAGAAGGCTCAGCCGCCTTCCTGGCTTGCGTGTTCCATGCGTGGGAGGAGTGGGCTGACCTGGGCCGCCTGGAGGACTATTTCAGCGTTCTGGAGTACCTGGTTTGGGTATTCACTCCTCTAGCCATCGTCTTCATCCTGCCTTTCCTCATCGTCATCCTCCTCTACCTGTCCATCCTCTTCCTCCACGTGTACAAGAGGAAGAACCAGCTGAGGGAGGCTTATTGTAACAACCTGTGGGACGGGGCGAGGAAGACTCTGGCCACGCTTTGGGACGGGCACGGGGCCATATGGCACGGTATGACAGAGGGAGGGGGGGGGCTGGGTTGGCTGGGGAGCGTAAAATTGTGTGTGTGTGTGTGGTGCGAGAGAGAAAAATAGGGAGATTGTATGTGGGTGTGTGAGGAATCTTGTGCGTAAGTATGCAATTGATTTGGTGGCTAGATTTGACGCTTTGTTTAATTGCCTATTTACACATGTAAGTGTTGAGGGTGTTTTCTGTTTATACAGCTATTATCATACAGTGTCTTGTGAGGACTCATCCACCAACTGTATGTGAATCCTGTCTCTTACATTTACATTTAGCAGACGCTCTTATCCAGAGCGACTTACAGTAAGTACAGGGACATTCCCCCCGAGGCAAGTAGGGTGAAGTGCCTTGCCCAAGGACGCAACGTCCTTTTTTCACAGCCTGGAATCGAACCGGCAACCTTCTGATTTACTAGCCTGATTCCCTAACCATTCAGCCATCTGACCCCCTGTCTCTCCTGTCAGGCTATGAGATCCATGGTATGGAGAAGATCCCAGACGATGGACCAGCTCTTATAGTGTACTACCATGGGGCGATACCTATTGACTATTACTATTTCCTGGCTAACATCATCCTTCAGAAGGGACGGACCTGCCACTCGGTCGCTGACCACTTCCTGTTCAAAGTCCCAGGCAAGACCCTAATCTAAATTTAATCTAATCAATATGTTAATATCTTAAAAAAAAAAACAGGCTACTTTTTGGAAAGTGCTATGCTCTGGCATTTTATTCAGAGTTTGTTAGTTCTGTTTGGCCACGAACAGGGACCACGTTGGAAAATGTCCCAGTGTAAACACAGTGTGTGTTCATCACCCAGACAGAACATCTGCCTAACCTGTGTTGACAGCAGTACTCAACCTGTGTTGTAGTTGTCACAATGGTTCCCTGTGTCACAATGGTTCCCTGTGTCACAATGGTTCCCTGTGTCACAATGGTTCCCTGTGTCACAATGGTTCCCTGTGTCACAATGGTTCCCTGTGTCACAATGGTTCCCTGTGTCACAATGGTTCCCTGTGTCACAATGATTCCCTGTTTCCCTGCCTGTGCCAGGGTTCAAGCTGCTGCTGGAGGTGTTCAGCGTGATGCACGGGCCCCAGGAGGAGTGTGTGAAGGCACTGAGGAACGGCCACCTGCTGGGAATCTCCCCGGGAGGGGTCAGGGAAGCCCTGTTCAGCGATGAGACCTACCCCCTGCTCTGGGGCAAACGCAAGGGCTTTGCTCAGGTCGCCATCGATTCCAAAGCAGTATGTTTTTTAAGTAAAGTTGTTGTGCTTAGTTTTGTTGGTTTGGGCTTGTGTTGTGTTTCATTTCTGTGACAGTGACTTTTCTGATCTGTGTATTGTACCGCACTCCTGCTTCGGTTAAAGTATACAAAAAAGTGTTTTGTTCCAAGGCTTGTTTAGTGAGAGCCCATGTATGTGTCTTACCTCTGTTCTCCTTAACATTGCAGCCAATAATTCCAATGTTTACTCAGAATGTGAGGGAAGGATTCAGATCACTGGGAAGAATGAGTAAGTAGCTGCAACACACTGAGGCTCTGAACTCACGCCTGCAGCTAAACAGGGAGTGGTTAGCTATTTTTAAAGTCACAAAACCTCCTTACCAGTAAACTCCTTAGAAGCCTCCCGTTACTAGAATGACATATTCACTCACGCATGCGAAGCTGTTTGCCGGTTTAGACACCACCCACATACTGTTATGAATGTTGCAGCTGCCGTAATCCCAGACCCAATTGAACATGGAAGTTCAACTGAAACTTTGTTTGTTTTGTTCCTTCAGAGTTTTTTCGATGGGTGTACGAGAGGTTTCGATTGCCGATAGCGCCAGTGTACGGAGGCTTCCCGGTGAAGTTCCGGACATTTCTGGGTGACCCCATCCCCTATGACCCCAACACGAATGCCACAGAGTTAGCAGAAAAGGCAAGGCTTATGTCCTACACATTACATCACACCTGGATTATAAGTGTTTGATTGCCTTGTACCTCCCTCACCCCATTCAAAGAAGGGTTTCCTGGCATATCTGGTGTAATTTTGAGAACGTGTTGGAGAACTGTTGACATCCTTGAAATATTTTCCCCTCAGATTAAATCGTTGCAGGGCGACCCAGATTATAATTTTTGTTGTCTAATCCTGCGGGTGTTTTGTCCTCAGGTGCAGCAGGCCGTTCAGGCTCTCATCGACACACACCAAAAGGTTCCAGGGAATGTTCTCCGAGCCCTGTTAGAACGGTTCCACAGGAGACAGAAGGAAGACTGACCTTTCTGTTACAAAGAAGTCGGTCTCTGTACAGTCGTTTTGTATTTGCTCAACCTGGGGGGTATTCCAGAAAGCAGGTTATGCGACAAACCCGGGTAAGTTAACTCCTCATATGACAGCCAGCGTTGTAGCAACATTGCCAGTAGGTTGCTGCAACATTGTTTGTCAGCTGGAGAGTTAACTTACCCGGTTATGTCGCAAACCCGCTTTCTGGAATACCCCCCTGGACACAGGGAGGACAAGCACCCCTTTCAGTTGCCTATTACAGTACTGTATGTAAGACTTGTGCTATATGCAGGGTTTGGCGTGTTGTAACTCTTGTTAGAGTCTACTGTCATTGGTCAGTTAAGGTGGTGGATGTTGATTTTGTTATCATGTCACAAACAGTTAGATAATCTATCAATATAATCAACAACAGTTGTTGTTGTTTTATGACATTACTGATATTTTACCTTGTGTGAGTTTAGTGTTGTTTTAATGTTGTGGGTTTTTTTGTCACTAAGCAACATATCTTGTTATGTGGTGAGATAATAATGCACAATTTTAATTTTATTATATTTGGTTAATGTGAGATGTGCAGTAAAAAGATATTGTGCTGTGTGTATATTTTGGATGTAATGTATAGTCATTGATTCCACAACTAATTTTGCACACTTTGGATTTGTTCAGTACCACTGCCAACAATAACGTAATTTTTTATTTAAAAAAGCCTTTCCAAAGACCAGCGGAAGTACCTAGTCATATGGGAGTTAAAACTGGATCCTTCTTATTTCTGAAATGTTTGCCTTTTTCTTTTGTTAATTGAAGTTATTTTATAATTTCTTTAATTGTGAAATTTCCAAATGTGTTCACTATGTTGAATTATGTAGACGTATACTGCCAGCACTTTTAAATCAGACTGAGATCCGTTAACAAGCATTGTGATTCAGGACTACAATGTAATCTCAATAAATATATTTTATTATGATAGAGATCTCCTTCTCGCTTTGTCTTTCATGTCACAGGTATAACAGGAACAGATGTGTTCAGGAACCATTGTTTTATTCCTTTAGGTAACAGGAGGGGGAAAGGAGGGGAGGTTGCACGTAAATAAAACTGTACCACGCATAAAACAAACAATCCCAAATAAACGAAGAAGAGGCTGAAAAAATGACCACAGTGTACTTTATTAAATGAATTTTGGTACTTGTGTTGCATTAGAATCAAATAAAAATTTACAAAAATCCAATATATACAAAAATGTCATGTTCTGTTTTCACTCGATTCAATTTACAATAAAGTTGTTCATCCGATTGAATGCAGTTTTTAATCACATCCGACGTTCATCATCACACAATGCAACTTACGGAAAAGACCAATAATGAACAGTTTTTTTGTCTTTTGCATTTTTGTCATTTAATACATCACATACACCACACAATTTTAATCTGCATTACATCATAGTACCAGCCAACTTGTGGCATCAACTCTCTAGTCAAATAGACACCCTTCACGATCAGGACTCAAAGAGGAATGTTCTTTTTAAACATGTACATTTGCATACATTTATTTACAGTTAGATAGTTTATTTTAATCAATTACTACTGTGATCCTGCATTGCCACTGAGATATAAAGGACATCTGTACATCATGAAGTGAACAGGAAGCTGTTGTCCCCTTGTCCCTTTGTTAGTGTGCTTGTACTTCCTGTCCCCACAGGCAAGGGGGGGGGGGGGGCGTATTCCACTACATACAGAGGCTAGTTTATATGGTGTTCTGATGGCAAATACCTCTCAACTAAACGCCAGACCACACATCGGAGATCCACCTCTCCCAAACAGTGTCAGAAAGAAAGCGTTGATCATGAGAGAGAGAGAGAGAGAGAGAGAGAGAGAGAGAGAGAGAGAGAGAGAGAGAGAGAGAGAGAGAGAGAGAGAGAGAGAGAGAGAGAGAGAGAGAGAGAGAGAGAGAGAGAGAGAGAGAGAGAGAGAGAGAGAGAGAGAGAGAGAGAGAGAGAAAGAAAGACAGAGCGAGGGGAGGGGAGGGGAGGGGAAGAGAGATAAATAGAGATAGACAGAGAGAGAGACAGTGAGGGGAGGGGGGAGATAAAGAGAGAGAGACAGAGAGAGAGACAGTGAGGGGAGGGGGGAGATAAAGAGAGAGAGACAGAGAGAGAGACAGCGAGGGGAGGGGGGAGATAAAGAGAGAGAGACAGCGAGGGGGAGAGATCAAGAGAGAGAGACAGAGAGAGAGACAGCGAGGGGAGGGGGGAGATAAAGAGAGACAGAGAGAGAGACAGCGAGGGGAGGGGGGAGATAAAGAGAGAGAGACAGCGAGGGGGAGAGATCAAGAGAGAGAGACAGAGAGAGAGACAGCGAGGGGAGGGGGGAGATAAAGAGAGAGAGACAGCGAGGGGAGGGGGAGAGATCAAGAGAGAGACAGTGGGAAAGACAGATAAGGGAGGGGGAGAGATAACGAGAGAAGGGGAGAGCGATAAAGAGGGGACCAAGAGACAGAGATGGCAAAAGAAATTGGGAAGGAAAGAGAAGGGGGTAGTTGGATGCAGTGAATGAGCTACTCCTAGTACAAGCACAGTAACCACAGTAGAGCCATATGAATATGCGTCGCTATTGGGCCATTAACGGATGAACAAGCGAACCCTAACCCTTCCAAACCACACAGACCACACCATCAAGGGACACGATGCACCACAACCATATGCCCTCATGAGACTGAAAGAAAAGACAAAAGCACTGAATTATCATATCTTAAGGCAAACAAAACAGATACATAAGCAGCTTAAATCGTCAGAACCATGATGTGGATTTGTTGAGAAGCGCATTTTCCTGTCTTTTAAGCCTGCTTAGTTATGCACTTCCTGTGTTGACCAGTACATCCTCCACCACTCGAACTCTGAAAGTTTCTCAGCTTCTCACTGACGTTACAATGTCATTACCGTAAAGAGATATTTTAGCTAGTTTCCTGGTCATGGACAGTAGCCTACTGCGCTGTGGGTGAAGGGTGTTCTGACCAGATACCGAGTTGAGGTAGGTATATGTACAATATATGTGAGCGAAGAGAGGGTTGATGGGAACCCTGGATGAGTACACGTGTTTGAAAAGAGTTTCTCTCCTGGTTGTGACCCCCCCTCCCCCCCCCTCCCTACAAACAATAACAGCAGCGCGAGGATCGACACATATTCTATATCAACCGCTATTCTTCAAAGATAGACATATCAACAATTTGGACATTTCATGAGTGTCAGACAGTGAATCTGACAGTCTTTTCAGTGACAACGGGAATTAGGTTTTCTAGATTTGTAGTCAGACTGAATAAACAGTAGATGGGAAGCTTTGCAACAAATGAAAATAATTAGTTGAAAGGCAGGCTAACACAAAAGATAGAGACAAAAAAACAATGACCGTGGCCTCGTGTTAACACAGAGCAGATTGAGTCAACAAAACCGTGGAGTGTGAGGGTGACATTGAGAGAATTATCCCTAATGTTTCCTTTATAAGGCGTTGGACGGCGGCCAGGCTAGCCGTTATGGTTCAGAGGGCCGATGGCGACTGTAAAACCATTTAAGTAAGCTGATCATCAAAGAACATAATAAGACTAAACATTTGTTTTTGTTTTTCTGAACGGGTTTGTCGCTAAATACGTCCTCATCGTGTATCGCACCACTGACACAATGTGCTCTGAAATAAAGCGTAGATAAAGGTCTGAAGTCGTGTGCTATTATGTTAGGAGTATATCTTTCTATGGTTTAATGCATCTCTCACAAGCAACTTTAAGCAGTGGTTAGATAACACTTTGTTAAACTTTCTACACGTTCACAGAATCCTGGTCTCGGACCTTCCAATTGTGCCATCTTTTTAAGTATGTGCTTCCTTTTTCTTCCATGCTGATATTTACGTTACTCTGGTTTAACGACCAAATGTACGTCCTTCCCATCTTTCAGTGCAAAGTAATACAACTAGATCTTGAAAAACAAAAACAGAGAAATCATGGTAGCCTAAGTCGTGGTAGAAGACATTCTAAAAGTGCTCTGACATGCACGCAACAGGACAAGGTGATAGTAAAAAAACGGTTTACGTCACTGGAAACTGAGGGAGCGTCGACACTTAATATTTAAAGGTGTTGAGGAAAAGACTAAAGGTAACAACAGACAGGCAAGTGCAAAGACGGTTGCGTGATAGTGCGGCAACAAGGCAAATGATGTAGGGCAGCAAAGCAAACAACGTCTACCCATCTAACCACAAACTACCCGTTCTCCAAACCAGCTGTTGGAATACATCTAAATAGAAAGACACTTAAAGATCATTGTAGAAAAAAAAATACAAATAAAAAAAAATCCAAACAATTGAAATATTGTAACCTAGTAGATAACAGGCACATCTAACTGGACTCTTTTTTTTTTTTTTTTTTATGTTTGACGTTTTTTCGTCAAATTTCGTTTTTCGTTTATCACAAGATTCCCGTTGTGCTTTGCAAGTTATTCTACAGACAATGTTGTGCTTGTCTCTGTCTTTTCGTCATCTGCTCTCGACATTTCAAACAAAGTCCTGAAGAAAAGCATTTGTGACCCCCCCCAAAAAAGGCCTAAATGTAAAACAGATACACACTCTCCTATTGTAAAGACAGTCTTTCTTTTCAAGATTTTAAGTTACAATGTTTCTTTTTTAGACGTGACATCCACAGCTGGATTGCTTGGGTGGTTCATTCAGCATACTAGGTGAGGTGTCAGGCTGTCACCAGCTTACAGGAATCTCTTGACAACACTGACTAATAGACTGTTTAGTGTTGACCGAGCCAGTCATGCCAGCAGTTTGCGCAGTACATACTTTTCTGTGTGGTGTAACTAGAGTTGTGTGTTCAGTGGGCGACAGCAGCAGTTTAAACAATGTTCCTGTACTGCAAGTACACATCTCTACCACTCTACACTACCCTAGAGCTGCAGACGAAACAACCTTCTCTATACACATCTACAGTACAAATCCCATCCTGTACCAAGCTCACTTTATTTATGTCTCACACACACACGCACACACACAGACACACACACACATATACGTACCCAAGCACAAACACACACACACATTGATGATTTCAATTTTTTTTTACGATGTCTAAAAAGAATGCTGCATCTTTAATGTGAGTGTCCTGTACACAGGGCTTTGCTGTACAACCTGGTGCTTGTGAGAGTAGTTGGTTTGGCTGAGGTTGTTTGTCCCCTCTGTTCCTCTTCCTACTGCTTTCTTTTTTTATCTCTTACCTCTCCTTCTCTCCTCCTTTCCTCTTCTTTTGTTTCCTCTTCTCTCATCTCTTTTCCTCTCTTCCCCCATCCTCTCCTTCTCTCCTCTCCTTCTCTCCTTTTCTCCCCTCTCCTCTCCTTGCGGCGTGAGGCTGGTCTGTTATTGTTGAGCTGCCAGGAAGGTTTTCTTGGCCTGTGACACCTGTTTTTATTCTCAGGAGGAGATGACGGTGAGGAGTTTGTCTGTCCCTCAGTCCCCCATTCCAGAACATTCCAGGTATATGTAGCTATGACCGTATACAAACCGCTTGTTGACTGTAAATTCAAGTAAACAGTAATTATTTTCTGTTCATCTTTGTGTGTGTGTGGAAAACTGTCACTGGCTAGAACCCATGTTCCATAGTGTTCTACAGTGTTCCACATTGTTCCACAGCATCCAGACGAATTGGGCGACGGAGCTTTTGGCACTAGGAGAACACGACTGATGACATCAGAACGCAAAGGGACCACCACGTCGGATACACAGGGCTATACTCAACCGGGCTTGTACATACCAAGTTGTCCCGATCATCTTCTCGTTGAATGAAGAGTCCCACCGACTTGTATATGAAAGAAAGGACTGTCTACTGTAGTGCTTGCAGGCTTCACAACGCGCTATAGGAATTCTGTGTTTATAATTGGATTATCAGCAAGTACTTTGGTGACGTGAGGAGCACTTGTTTCGTCTCCCCTTCGTTCCGTCAGGGTGGCACAGTTCAGGCTGGGTCACCGTCAGGCTGGTTTTCAGTGAGGGGGGACATCACAAGGAGTGGACAGTTTTTGACTCATCAAGCTTCCCATGACAACATTTGATCTGATACAATGTTCCCTGACAGACATACGTAAGTAAAAAAAAACAACAACAATAACCAAGTACCAAAAAAGAGAAGTCTGATTTAAAAACCACAACAACAACAAAAAACGCCCCCTCCAATCAACTAAGAAGTTGTGCCTATTCTCATCCATGACAATCAACGTCACGGCTCAACGCTATCGTGTACTGTTATGTGTGTTTGTGTGTTTGTAGAGAGAGAGAGAGAGAGAGAGAGAGAGGGAGCTCATGTTAACTTATTGCCACAGTCCTGCTGTACTGTATATCCAAGCTGAGGAGGAGTCAGCGTTCCATGTGGGAGAGCCAGTGGCACGGGCGTGGGCTACAACGTGGTCTCATACTCCAGCCTCTCCTGCACCAGCATGTCGTCCTTGTACTGCAGCCTAGGGGGCGCCGGGGAGCAGTCTATGGCCAGGATGGCCTTGCGTATGTTCCTGTCCAACACGTGGCGCTCCCAGGCTGGGTATCTGTTCCGACACAGGTCTATTTTGATGACCGTTTCCTCCAGGCGCAGCGCCCTGGACGAGGGCGTGGACGGGGCGGTGGGGCGCACCTGGAACACGGGCATGCAGCCGTCGCGCTCCGAGTATTTCCCGTCCCGGTCGAGCGTGTGGGCGCCGCTTCCGCCCCCGCTGCCGCCGCGGTTGGAGCGCAGCGAGTTGGTGGCGCCCTCGGAGGGCAGGGTGGCGAAGGCGGCGGTGGGGTCGTCGAGGGCGGGGCAGCTGGGAGAGCGTCCGAAGCGGGGGCCGTTGGGGTGGAAGAAGGCGTAGTACATGAGCATGAAGACCACGCCCGTCAGGAAGCTGCTGAAGATGACGCAGAGGGCGGGGACGGCGAAGGCGTCGGTGGCGAGTGGGGAGCGGTACAGGTACCACAGGGCGCCCAAGGCGACGTTCTCCCCCAGGATCACCAGGTAGTAGATGAGGAGGCGGCAGCGGGTGTGTCCCTCCTTCACGTTGAACCAGCTGAAGATGTAGATGATGCCCACCACCATGTCGAACACGATCTCCTCCCACTTGGTGATGCAGAAGTCGGTCTCGCAGTGGACGATCCAGAAGGTCATGACGCACCAGTGCAGCACGATGAAGATGCCAAAGTAGAGCTGGAACACGGAGGCAAAGAGGGCGAAGGTGATGACGCGTGCCGCGATGGTGAAGAAGTGCCAGCAGAACTGGATGATCACCGCCAAGTAGCTGATGGGCTTCTTGTCGTCGCGCGAGTCTCTCAGAGCCTTCTGATAGGACGCCAGGGCCCAGGCGAGGGACACCAGCGAGGCCGCCGTCGTCATGCCTGCAGGGAAACAGAGAGAGAGACACAAAGAGAGAGAGAGACACAGAGAGAGAGAGGGAGAGAGAGAGAGAGAGAGAGAGAGGGAGAGAGACGGAGAGAGAGAGGGAGAGAGAGAGAAAGAGAGAGAAAGCGAGAGAGGGACAGAGTGAAAGAGAGAGGGAGAGACGTTAGAATCACAAAGGCTTCGGAAAAGAGAAGAAGAAAAAACGACATTCCGAAGTCTGTTAAATAAATGCAAAAGCGTTTAAACCGGATTTAACACTAATTGATAAACAAACCCGTCCCAGAGTTTAACCGTCTTTCCCACAAAAAGCAGAGGAACGAACAAGCCCTGGGATAAGCCAACCATGACTCACTGCAGCTCTTTAACCTCCGCACGGCCTTCAGCCTTCTGTGCAGCAGGAGCATGTGAGAGAGACAAGGAGAGGAAGGCCCTCTGGGGCGTGGAGATGCACCCATCTCTCCGTTGAGGAGCTTGCTACCATGGTTACAAAGTGCCCATGTGGCTTGAGTGATCTTCCTCCATCATCTGAGAGGGGAACTGACGTTCACACACACTGATCTATGTTATAATACAGATACACACACACACACACAGTCACATACGCATTGCAACACACAAACACACACACTCACGTAAGTGGAAATAATTTATTGAATGCTTGTTGAGTAAACACTTGTTTAACACATCTACTCTACAGTAAGCACCCTTCTGGGGTTTAAAGCAACTTTATTTATACCACATTCTGACATGAAAAACACTGAATAGAGCAGCAATAAGCGTGCTAATTGGCAGCCACTTTTACTACAAACAAACACACGCACGCACACCCATAAACAAGATGGTCCTGTCCCTTAAGAGTTCCACACTGACCCATTGGACCGTGCATTATTTAGATGGCACCCGGTAAGACATTACTGTAGCACAGAGCTCAGAGAGGAGCCTCGTGCCCAATTAGGAGTCCGTCCATTCCATCGTCCCCCCTGGACGCTCGAGCCCAGCCTGCCGTGGGGTTCTGTGCTAAGGCTTTTAAAAAGCATGTTATTCAATCACTGGCTGGATCAAATGAGCGCAACAGTAGTTATTGCAGGACATGACAGCCACTTACTCTGAGCAGTAAAACTCAGGCAGGCCTCTGTAAACACACACACACACAGGGGTTCCTTGCATACAAGAGAGAAGGAAGGATAAAGGTGTGTGTGTTGGTGTGTGCCTATGTGTGTGTGTGTGTGTGCACATGGGTGTTTATGTCTCGACGCCTTGCATAATTAGCTAATCATATCCTTCCGAGCGATTGATGAGTGTAACTGGATGAAAACCCTCTGGGCCTCACTGTGTGTTACAGCAATATGCTCGCAGGCGTAGCTGTGTTATCAACACACATAATATAACTGAGGATGCGACTGTTAACTGGAATTGTCTTCATAAAAATTTGCCATTTTCCAAGAGTGGGTGGGGACAGATTTGCCGCGTCCCACCCACGTATACTGAAACGCACGCCCCGGATGCAACTGCAACTCGTACACTGTGGTGCAATGCCATGGCGTCACCTCCACTCCTGCAGTGCCGGCGAGGCCGCTACCCTCTCCTGCCGCACTCCTTTGTGTCTAATGAGCTTCCAAACACTCTGGTCTACAGGCTCACTGGAACTCTCTGGAACGTTCTGGAACTCTCTGGAACGTTCTGGAACTCTCTGTGGCCTCTCTCACCTCGCCAGCCTGTGACAGTCAGCTGTGGTAGTTATCAGACTTCAGCATGCGGCTGACTCTTGCTCTGTCGCTCAAAGGGAGACGCACACACGCACACACACGCTCACACACACGTTCACACACAAAGCTTAGAACAGGTTACAGTAAGAATCCTATGCTTATGACTTCATACATTAAGGACTGTGTTTGTGTGTGTGTGTGTGTGTGTGTGTGTGTGCGTGTGTGCGTGTGTTTAACCCTGCCTCATGGGAGTTATTGCCTGATCAAAGGATGTGATGGATCATTAGCTGACTAGCAGAGGGCAGCAGTTTTAGGGAACTGATGGTGAGTGGGTGTGTGTTTATGTGTTTAGCTATTCTTGTGGGAACAAGATGGGTTTAATGGGGTTAGAATTAGTGTTAGCCTTAGAATCACAGGTTGGGGTTTGGAGAGATAGATTTAGGGTTAATATTCATGTTATGTTTTTGGGTTACGGTTAAGATTGTGGTTAAGGTTATGAATACGATTAGGGTTAAGGTTTGGGTTAAGGTTTGGGTTAAGGTTTGGGTTAAGGTTAGGGTTAAGGTTAGGGTTAGGGAAAACAAGATTAGGAATGGGGGGGTCCCCACAAGAATATCAAAACTAAACATGTGCTTGTGTGTGTGTCTGTGTGTATCTGTGTGAGTGTGTCCTACTGACTACTGCGTTGTAAGAGAGACAAGGGATGTGGCACGCATCCTCCTCCTCTTCCTCCTCCTCCTCCTCCTCTTCCTCATCCTCCTCTTCCTCCTCCTCCTCCTCATCATCCTCCTCATCCTCCTCTTCCTCCTCTTCCGCATCCTCCTCATCCTCCTCATCCTCCTCATCCTCCTCATCCTCCCAAACTCAGCCTAGCTCCTCTCCAGTCTGCTGAAGTCCCAGGTCTACTTTCTCTCTCCCTGATCTGGTTTCAGAGGTTGAGCCCTGACATCCGTGGCATCTATCCAGACTCTCTGATGTCTTGGAAGCAAGCTATCCCTTCTTCCGGCACACTTCACACAGGGCCTATTCCGAGGTAGACAAAGTCAGAGTTGCAGTCTCTGCATGACTTCAAAAGGAGAGTTTAAAGCTACACAGAGTCGTGCTCCTCGGAATGTTGTACTTTGGAATCCAAGTCATCCGGGTTCACAGAGTCAGAGATCCCTGACAGCTCCACCCCTTCGCTCAAGGCAGGGGGAAAGAGGTGTAGAGATGAGGAAAAAAGAGAGAGATTGATAAAGAGACAGACGGAGTGGGGGAGATACAAGAGACAAAGAAAAAAGAGAGAGAGAGCGCCAATGACACAGAGAGAGAGAGAGAGAGAGAGAGAGAGAGAGAGAGAGAGATGGAGGGAGTACTACGGACAGCTCAAGGCTGTATAATCAAGACAACACCTTGCCTGACTGCAGGGATTTGAAGCAGAGCCAGGATATAAGAAAGAGGGAAGCTGAGAGCCCTGGGAGATATCATCTCTATATTATCTTCCTGCACCAGGACACACAATACACTCATTACAGAGTCTGGGTCTGGGCTTAGGGCAGGAGCAGGGGCAGGGGCAGGGGCAGGAGCAGGGGCAGAGGTTAGCTAGGTCTTTACAAATCCATTAACGCATAATTCTTTGGGGATGTGAGAAAGAAAGTTTGAGAGAAAATGAAAGAAGAGAAAGTGAGAGAAAAGTGTATGAGCAGGAGTGTGCGTGTCAGATGAAAGAAGGCGAGGGGTGGGGGTTCCTAAACGCTTCCGACTGAAGTGGATAGCAGACTTCACTGCTCATCCAGTGCTGTGGACAGATTGTATGTACATTTACATTTTACATTTAGTCATTTAGCAGACGCTCTTATCCAGAGCGACTTACAGTAAGTACAGGGACATTCCCTCAGAGCCAAGTAGGGTGAAGTGCCTTGCCCAAGGACACAATGTCATTTTGCACGGCCGGAATCGAACCGGCAACCTTCTGCTTAAGAGCCAGATTCCCTAACCGCTAAGCCATCTGACCCCCATCCTCCTCTTCTTCTGCCTCTTCCTGATGTACAGCACTGTGGTACACAAAGCATGCATTGTAATTCACAGAAGTGACACAGCATGACGTCTGTCCTTTCAAACTGTACAGTAGAGCAGCTTAAAGTCACGCTCACCCAGTGACTTTGTTCAGTTTTCTTTGAATCAGTTTTCCGTGTGCTGACGTGTCAATAGCTGAGCTGCCTTTGCACGTCTTGAAAATAACTGTAGCTATGGCAACTTCAAAAGAGAGAAAAGCTTATAGAGAGGAGTGACAGAGAGAGAGAATAGTGGTTAAGAGATAAAGAGAGGCGGGGAAAGAGAGAGAGAGAGAGAGAGAGAGAGAAGGAGAGAGAAAAACCTAGAGAGAGAGAGAGAGAGAGAGAGAGAGAGAAGGAGAGATAAAAACCTAGAGAGAGAGAGGTCGGGAGGGACTTTAAAAAGAGGTTGAAAAGCAATAAGGCAGTAAAGTGTTATGTAGCAACCCTTCGCCTTTGTGCGTAAACTTGTTCCTCACAGAGAAACATCGTAGAAAGTGCTCATCATTCCATCAAGTCTAAAGACAGCCTTCAGTGGCACGGCCATCTAAGAGCCGCCAGGACTGAAAGAGACTAACCCTAACCCCATCTCTATGGTTTCGTATAAAGCACTTAATAGACCCAGCGGTGTAGCAGCTCACAGAGGTCAAGCTGAGGTCAGCGTAGCCAAGTCTTCCACCAGCAGGCTCCAGATGCTTCATCAGATTGTAGTGAATCTACACTTTACTGCAACCACACCTCTCTGTGTCTGCTGGACCTGCTGCAGTCTGCCTGTACGAAGCAGGAACACTTTGTTTACTATGTATAGGTCTTATCTCTCTCTCTCCATAATGCCTTTCACTTTAACCCTGACGCTCTCTCTCTCTCTCTCTCTTTCTCTCTCTCCCCCTCTCTCTCTCTCCCTCTCTTTCTCTCTTAGTCACTCTATTTCTCCCTCCCTCTCTTGTTCTCTCAAACTCCCTTCCTTCCTCTTAGCCTTGTGTCATTTACTGTAATCAGTGATGAACATCTCACTTATTGTGTGACCCATACATGTTGTGACGCAAGCAATGAGAATCAGCCCCACGTTGTCTTGGTGACGGCTGACTGACAGCGTACACAACAGAGTATGACTAGGCGCCGCACAAGGACGTCCGCACTCACACCCCAACTGTGTCACAATACCGCAAACCCCACACCGCTCCACACCCCCCTCCCCGCTGTCGGCCTGTCGCCTCGCTCTGAAACACTGATATCTTCTGGTTCTCTTCGATCGCTCTCAATCTCACTGCCCTTCTCTCCCTCTTTCATACCTCTCCCCCCCCCCCTCCAGCTCCCTCCCTCTGGCTCCACCTCTCCCTCCCCCCCCCCCTCCAGCTCCCTCCCTCTGACTCCACCTCTCCCTCCCTGCCTTCCTTCCTGTCCCCTCCTCCTGGTGCAGCTGTTGTAATCAGAGAGGACAGTCTCCCTCAACCTGCAGACAGCAGCCGGGGAAACTGTCTGAGAGGCTCTCCGCTGCAGAGACGTCTTTCTTTGTCTCTTGCCTCTCTTCCTTTCCTCTCCCTCCACATCTCGTCTTCTCTCCTCTCCCCTGTTCTCCTTTCCGTTTCTCTCCATCCCCCTTCTCTTTTCCTCTCCTCTTTTCTCTTTTCCTCTCCTCCTCTTCTCTTCTCTCCCCCTCTCCTCTCCAGTTGGCTGGCTGGCGTAGCGACAGATGAGAGGAGGAGAGGACGAGGAGGGATGGAGCCCCCAGCAGCCCTGGGAGCTCTCTGATGGCCTATATGACAGCCCCTCTTCCTCTCTCCTCCCTTCGCCCTGCTTCCCATGCAAACCCAGCAGCAGTCCAACCCGGCCACCGTTATTAACTATGAATCACAGCTTTGTAGAGGCAGAGAAAAAGGGAAAGAGAGAGAGTCTCTTCTCCCTGCGTCAACACCAGCAGGGTTACGTGTTTCCTAGCGAGGGCCTACAGCGTTGACGTTAACATACTAGTAGTCCACCTATGTGTGTGTGTGCGTGTGTCTGTGTATGCATACGTATGACATGTGTGAGCATGCGTGTGTGCATGGGCGAACGTGTGTACGCCTCTGGGTGTGCAAGTGGCTCTGTGTGTGGGTGCGCAGGTGTGAGGGTGGGTGCTGCTGTGTGTGTGCGCGCACAGGCATATGTACGTATGCTTGTGTGTGTGTGTGGTGTGTGTGTGTGGTGTGTGGTGTGTGTGTGTGTGTGTGTGTGTGTGGGCAGCAGTACCTTGCACGGCCTGCAACTTGTGTGTCTGGATGATGATGCAGAGCTGCAGGACCAGCTGAGGGGCGCTCTCCAGGAAGGTGGCCAGCAGGTGCAGCATGCTGGCGTCTGAGAACTCGTACACCATCCGCCAGTAGAACCTCCAGCGCTCGTTCTCCGCACTCTGGCGACTGCGGATCCCCAGGTAGATGGTGTGGAAATACCTGGTGGCAACGAGAGAGACAGGGAAGCTTCAGATTCAGATTCGGACGCAGCAGATGGACATAGGGAATCAGTTTCGCATCGGGATTCACATTCAGATTCAAATAGACGTTTAGAACAGTGGTCAACCCTTGGTCCTCAGGGCCCAGTGTCCGGCATGTTTTAGATGTTTCCCTGCTCCAACACACCTGATTCAAATGAACGGTTGTTATCAGGCTTCGACCCGTTCATTTGAATCAGGTGTGTTGGAGCATTAGTTAGAACATAATTAAGTGCACAAGTGCACTATGAACTGAAACACACCTGCTCAGTTACATTTATAACTCATATCCGCATACTGATTCATGTTCAACCTAAATAGTCCTTCAGTTATTATTACCCTCAAGGGTTAGGGTCAGATGTCTGATGATGAAATGTCTGGTGACGTTAGATATAGATGATGGCAGAGCTAGGCTTCTATATCTAGTCCCTACTAGCAAGAAAACAGACACTCATCTGCTTGTTTACACACACACACACACACACAGAGCCACTTTCTCCTGCTGACTAACTACCTGCAGCTGTACTGTGACCTAGGTTTCCGGTGCAAGTACACACAGAGAGAGGATTGTACGGACCAGGAAAAAACTAACTCTGAGGCTGTTCAAATCTCCACAGTCTTCACAAACAAAGTAAATGGACTGCTGCCCAGCCCTCTGTGTGTGTGTGTGTGTGTGTGTGTGTGCGTGCGTGCGTGTGTGTGTGTGTGTGTGTGTGTGTGTGTGTGGTGTGGTGTGGGCACTGGTCCAGATAGAAGCCTCAGAGCTTGCTGGCTCAGTATCTCCACCTCTGGGATATTTGAGTTGCGTATAGTATCCTAGTATTCTATTTCCACATCATTAGAAGGAGGAAGCAGACTGAGATGTTGGGAACAGAGTCTGTGTGATTCTTGTTGTGTAGTAGAGGAAGTCAAAGATGACTCTAGCCTGGAGAAACAATCCAGTTTGAGACTTGTGGACCAAGTGGCTCCGGTATGCTGATTTATGCCACTTGGTCTTAAGGTTGTAGCCAAGATATTTATTATCCTATACAAAAATATTTGTGACAACCAGGTCCTCTGAGATCGCTATGGCAACATCGGAGAGAAGCAGCAGGATTCCAAAGCAGAGCACAAAAGGCAAGATGATTTAATGAAGCACGATAGACCCGTTAATATTGCACTCAACCTCTCTGCGTCAAGTGAACATAACAGCCTGTTCCCACGCCATCAATCTAGGTTGCAAAGCAAGGGAGAATTAGTGTCATTTAAGATCTGACATCACTTCCCCATCATCCCGCCCCTCCCCCCCTCCCCCCCTTGCCACCTCCACCCCATACCAGCCCCCACCCCTCTGATTACCTCTGGTGATCATGGGCAGCTTCTACACAGTCAGACAGAAGACTAGCCCCCCTATTTTGACGATCTGAAACGCAAGTACCAAACCGCAAAGCGCAAGTAACTTTGTGGGCGGGACTCCGGCTCGGTTGCTATTTTGCCGGCGGGACAAATGACTTTGCGCCTGGCGCAAATCTAAAATGGGTAGGTCCGAAGTAGCTACATTACTAATGGGTGTGGTTTGGGCGTAACGTGCAATAAACCAATCAGAGCGTCATCTCACATTCCCTTTAAGAGCAGCGCTTGTTCCATGGCGGATTGCTATTATAACGGCGGATTTGCCTGGCGCAGGCCAGGCGGTTCACAGCCAAGGAGACCGACGTTCTAGTCAGGGCCGTAACAGATAGACAGACAACAGACAAGTGACATTGTATGGGAAAGGCAGAGCAGTTTTCTCATTGCACTAAATTGCCCGCTCATGCTGCTCATTCAAATTCTTATTCTTATTTTTATATAGCCTACCCTATATTTTATTTTTTAAATTGTTTGGTTCTAGGAATTAGTTTAACTATTGTAGTTTTTTACTTAATTTAAGACCCGTATATGTTTATTGTTTGCACCTTCCTGCCACAGTAAATTCCGTGTTTGTGTAACATAGGCTACATGGCGAATAAACCGAATTCTGATTCTGATGGAGATGGGAGAAGAAACCCACCCAAATTAGCTTCGGTTAAACAGGCGTGGGAGAAAATTGGCACAGTTGTTACAAATCATGTTCACATACATAGAGATTTCTCATGAAAATCTTTTTATAATCATTGAAGAAATGTAACACGCCATAAATCAAAACAATGTAACGTAGCTTCGCAGAAAGAAGACCCTGGCCTCGCCAGCAGTGTGCACGGACCAAGCTTGCGCCCTTAAAATAGCATCTGAATAATGCGCCATTGACTTTAGACCACGTTTTTCCTGGTCAGTGGCGGAATTGTTTTTCGGAAACTGCAAAATAGCACCAGGGAACGTTTGCGCCGGAACACGCCTCCTTTTTCGCTGAACCGCCCACGGGAGCGCAAGGTCATTTCGACGTGCGTCTGTGGAGGGAAAAGTCAGCTTTGCGTCGAGTGCAAATTAGGAATGATACTTGCGTCGTTGACAAAGTCAATTGCGCTGGGTGCAAGATCGGGCACTAGGACTCATTCTCCAAGTGAACAGCTACTCTTTCAACACTGTGGCCCATTAGTTGTCTAATTCAGTAAAACATAATAAAAGAGGATACTTAGGTATGGTCTACCATTGATGTGGATCTTCTGGCTCCAAACTCGTTCCGGAAATGTAAAACCCAGTCCTGCGTGGGGAGGAGAACCGACGTGTAGTACGAAATTAGCAGTAGGAGTCTCCGACTCCTGGAGATGTTCTCATTTGCATTAAGCAAGTGTTCTAGAAGTGTCAAATGTTCATGCTTTGGAATTCTGACCTAGTTTCAGCAGAACGGGGGAGTGTTGCGCGGCAGTGAGCAGAACGTCCATGCTCCACACACATCTACACAGTGATTAGTTTTGTCGGATCTGTGGTGCTAATGTGGAGAACGAATTACACTTCAGAGTGCATGATGATCCTGTTTAGCAGATCTGTGTCCTGGCCTGCGATGGCGTTGAGGAGGTAGATTGTGACGAGAGGTCCGGGCCTAGATGATACCTAGAAGACTTACATTTACATTTAGTCATTTAGCAGACGCTCTTATCCAGAGCGACTTACAGTAAGTACAGGGACATTCCCCCGAGGCAAGTAAGGTGAAGTGCCTTGCCCAAGGACACAACATAATTTTGACACGGCCGGGAATCGAACCAACAACCTTCTGATTAATAGCCCGACTCCCTAACCGCTCAGCAATCAGACTTCTGTCTCCCCCTGACGCTGTGTTTCTCTGAGGGATGGGGTGCGCTACTGTCACCATCGATCTGGGCAGAGGGAGGTGGAGGTGTCAAGTGAGAGGTCAGGTCAGAGGTCCGAGATGAGGGGGAGGCGGAAAGCGAAGAGGGGTCAGAGGAAGTGAAGTCGTGGGAAGCTTGAAACCCTAAATGACGGCCTGTGACCTGGGCTGCCCTGTCAGGGAAGCCAGTCTGGCCTCGGGTTACTACATACATGTGGTTAAGACTGGCGCTGTCTTACGTTACACACAAGGAGACGTAGGCTTTGTGTCTCTCCAAGGCAGGAGCCAGGGAGAACCCAAACAGCAGGACTGTTTGATCTTCTCTGCAATCCTCCTCCTCCTCATTGTCGGCGCCATCCTCATCATTTCAAATTTTCGACATTGTCGTCATCTTCGTCACCATCGCCATGATAATGGTTGTCATGACGATCTTAGCTCAGAGAGGATATCGACCTTCCTGTTCTGGTGGGGTTTGTAGGATGACGACAAAGAGCTCCTGTCTGGATGGTCCTGCAGGAAGCATCTGGAAGATGATGAAACGCAGAGCAACGCATCCGGGCGGGTAATCACCAACACACATCGGCAGCACGGAGAAAAAGATCTGTTTGTTTAAAATCCCTGATAAACATCTCCTTCTGCAGTGTCTCATCTCCATACAGCCTCCCAGGAAGCTTGGTGTGTTGGGGGAAAATGGTGCTTGGTGTGTTGTGTGTGCGAGGGGTTGGACTGTCAGAGTTGCTCTGTGTATTGTTGAGAGGACAGCAGAGCAGAGAGTTAGAGGACTGTCTGCTGTGTATCGTTGAAAGGAGAGGAGAGAGTTAGAGGACTGTCTGCTGTGTATTGTTGAGAGGACAGCAGAGCAGAGAGTTAGAGGACTGTCTGCTGTGTATTGTTGAGAGGAGAAAGTGCTGGGTTGGTGTGTGTTGTTGGCTTGCGTGGTGGTAATCTCCATCCTAAATAGGATTAGCCCTGCTGTAGCCCTACTGTAGCCCTGCTGTAGTCCTGCTGTAGTCCTGCTGTAGCCCTGCTGTAACCCTGCTGTAGTCCTGCTGTAGCCCTACTGTAGCCCTGCTGTAGTCCTGCTGTAGCCCTGCTGTAGCCCTGCTGTAGCCCTACTGTAGCCCTGCTGTAGTCCTGCTGTAGCCCTACTGTAGTCCTGCTGTAGTCCTGCTGTAGTCCTGCTGTAGCCCTACTGTAGCCCTGCTGTAGCCCTGCTGTAGCCCTGCTGTAGCCCTGCTGTAACCCTACTGTAGTCCTGCTGTAGCCCTGCTGTAGCCCTACTGTAGCCCTGCTGTAGCCCTGCTGTAGCCCTGCTGTAGTCCTGCTGTAGCCCTGCTGTAGCCCTGCTGTAGTCCTACTGTAGTCCTGCTGTAGCCCTGCTGTAGCCCTGCTGTAGTCCTGCTGTAACCCTGCTGTAGCCCTGCTGTAGCCCTGCTGTAGTCCTGCTGTAGCCCTGCTGTAGCCCTGCTGTAGTCCTGCTGTAGCCCTGCTGTAGCCCTACTGTAGTCCTGCTGTAGTCCTGCTGTAGCCCTACTGTAGCCCTGCTGTAGCCCTGCTGTAACCCTGCTGTAGTCCTGCTGTAGCCCTGCTGTAGCCCTACTGTAGTCCTGCTGTAGTCCTGCTGTAGCCCTGCTGTAGCCCTGCTGTAGCCCTGCTGTAGTCCTGCTGTAGCCCTGCTGTAGTCCTGCTGTAGTCCTGCTGTAGCCCTGCTGTAGCCCTACTGTAGCCCTGCTGTAGTCCTGCTGTAGTCCTGCTGTAGCCCTGCTGTAGCCCTGCTGTAGCCCTACTGTAGTCCTGCTGTAGCCCTGCTGTAGCCCTGCTGTAGCCCTGCTGTAGTCCTGCTGTAGCCCTGCTGTAGCCCTGCTGTAGTCCTGCTGTAGCCCTGCTGTAGCCCTGCTGTAGCCCTGCTGTAGCCCTACTGTAGCCCTGCTGTAGTCCTGCTGTAGCCCTGCTGTAGCCCTGCTGTAGTCCTGCTGCAGCCCTGCTGTAGTCCTGCTGTAGCCCTGCTGTAGCCCTGCTGTAGTCCTGCTGTAGCCCTGCTGTAGCCCTACTGTAGCCCTGCTGTAGTCCTGCTGTAGTCCTGCTGTAGCCCTACTGTAGCCCTGCTGTAGTCCTGCTGTAGCCCTGCTGTAGCCCTACTGTAGCCCTGCTGTAGTCCTGCTGTAGCCCTGCTGTAGTCCTGCTGTAGCCCTACTGTAGTCCTTCTGTAGCCCTGCTGTAGTCCTGCTGTAGCCCTGCTGTAGTCCTGCTGTAGCCCTACTGTAGTCCTGCTGTAGCCCTGCTGTAGCCCTGCTGTAGCCCTGCTGTAGTCCTGCTGTAGCCCTGCTGTAGTCCTACTGTAGCCCTGCTGTAGTCCTGCTGTAGTCCTGCTGTAGCCCTGCTGTAGTCCTGCTGTAACCCTGCTGTAGTCCTGCTGTAGTCCTGCTGTAGCCCTGCTGTAGTCCTACTGTAGCCTTACTGTAGTCCTGCTGTAACCCTACTGTAGCCCTGCTGTAGTCCTACTGTAGCCTTACTGCAGCCCTACTGTAGCCCTGCTGTAGTCCTGCTGTAGCCCTACTGTAGAACTACTGCAGCCCTACTGTAGCCCTGCTGTAGTCCTGCTGTAGCCCTGCTGTAGTCCTGCTGTAACCCTGCTGTAGTCCTGCTGTAGTCCTGCTGTAGCCCTGCTGTAGTCCTACTGTAGCCTTACTGTAGTCCTGCTGTAACCCTACTGTAGCCCTGCTGTAGTCCTACTGTAGCCTTACTGCAGCCCTACTGTAGCCCTGCTGTAGTCCTGCTGTAGCCCTACTGTAGAACTACTGCAGCCCTACTGTAGCCCTGCTGTAGCCCTGCTGTAGTGCTACTGTAGTCCTACTGTAGCCTTACTGTAGTCCTGCTGTAGCCTTACTGTAGTCCTGCTGTAGTCCTACTGTAGTCCTACTGTAGCCTTACTGTAGTCCTGCTGTAGTCCTGCTGTAGCCTTACTGTAGTCCTGCTGTAGTCCTACTGTAACTGTATCACTCAGCCAGAGCCAGGCACCAAACAGCCAAGGAGACACACACCAACACTATCACTGACTTGCTCTGTGTGTGTGTGTGTGTCTTAGGTTTGAGGTTAGGATTATGTGTGTGTGTTAGGGGTAGGATGAGGATAAGGATTGTGAGTGTGTGTATGCACGCATGTGTGTGTATGCAATCTAATGACCATTTCGAAGGGAACGAAGGGATTTGTTCAAATGAGTTACTGTACATACTGTGCACACTATCGTCAAATGAATTTTTGACCTGTGTGTGTGACTGTGTGGGCATTTAAATTACACTGCTCTGACTGCCTCAGGGCCAATGCTGCCATTGGCTGAGCAGTGGTGGCTAGATGATTTCCTGCACAGCCATTGGAAGATGTCTATACCAGTAGGAGGATCTTAGCCATGGGCCATCCAAAGAAAACTGCTCCAGTTTGGTAGCAATGGACCAATGAGTTTGTAGATATACAGCGGAGCGGTCGGGAAAGTTAAAGATTTCGAGCGGTACAACATGATTGAGATGGACAGATAGCCCCTGGGTAGAGAGAAAGAGAGAACCAGCAAGAGAGAGTGAATGAGAGAGATATTGTGCGTGTTTTGTGTGTGTGTGTGTGTGTGTGTGGACAGGCAGGTTTCAGGTTCAGTTTGGGTGAGTTGGGCTGACTGACATCTCCCTGGCCGGCCTTGCGAGGTGAGACAGGAGGGAGATAACCAGAGCAGCCTGTGGTTAAATGTGACACAGACAACCATAGATATATATAAAGGGTAGATGTCTCGTCCGCGTTGCCGGACAACAGAGTCGAAAGTCCGCACATGGCGGCCATCTTGCGTAATAACGCATCTTGCGTAATAACGCATTAATTTAGCCACAGCTAAATGGGATTTACACCTGCAACCTCTTGAACGGCAGTCAAATGCTCTCCAATTGAGCCATACCCATCCTATGTTTACTTAATAGATTGAATGGCACGTTATTGTGTTTATAATGGGTCCAGCTGTATTGATGTGGGTAATGATAGAGGGAGAGGTGTTTATTGGGCACTGCGCAGGCTGGTGGTGAGAGATGCTGGCTGCCAGGCTGAGAGTAGCTGAATGAGCCTGCAGAGCTAAAGGCTGACCAGCTGGGACCCCCCAGATACTGGTCAGAGGAACAAGGCTTTGCTCTTACAGGAACAGGCTGAGGAGGGGACTCTGACAGTCTCCAAGCCCTGGGAGACACACACACGTACATAGAGACAGCACACACACACACATATGCACACTCAAAGCAAACTAACACACACATATACACTCACAGACACAGCACACACACACACACATATACACACACTCACTGAGACAGCACACACACATTACACACACACACGCAAAGCCAGTAACATACAGGCGTAAGCACATTTATAGTCACTTAACGCCCCCCCCCCCACCCCCCCCCCCCCCCCCAAAACACACACACACGCATCACCTGTCTGTTCTTTACAGGAGCCATTCTGGCTCTCAGTCTGAAGCCACACTTTCTTTCCACCTCACCCAGAACCAGCAACAGCAAGTGCAACTGCAGTCAGTCAGGCTCCAGCTCCCTGTCCATCTGCCAAGAAGGAACCCACTCACTCCAGATCAGTTGAACCCTGTTATTCAGCAATTACAGACAGAGCCTTTCTCTTGCAAAGAAACCAGGCAGAGAAGGTCAATGGGATTCACTATCATAAATAAACTCCCACCAGGATATTATTGGGCTGTAAATTCCTGATAGGGCCATCTTTCTGGGCTTACCAATGGGTGAACACACATACGCTACAGAGCAGGGACAAGAGTCAGTAGATGGGGTGCACAGAGAGAGAGAGAGAGAGAGAGAGAGAGAGAGAGAGAGAGAGGGAGAGGGAGAGGGAGAGGGAGAGGGAGAGAGAGAGAGAGAGAGAGAGAGAGAGAGAGAGAGAGAGAGAGAGAGAGAGAGAGAGAGAGAGGAGGGAGGGAGGGAGGGGAGGGAGGGAGGGAGGGAGGGAGGGAGGGAGGGAGGGAGAGAGAGAGAGAGAGAGAGAGAGAGAGAGAGAGAAAGAGACAATAGAGCTACACTATATAACTGTTACCGTGGCAGTGGTCCACGCTCTGCATCAGACAAGGCATCTCATGCCTGCCTGAGTGACACGTCCTGTTTTGTTTCCCCCCCTCCCTCCCCACCCCTCCCCCCTAACCCCACCCAGGCCCCCTCTGTCAGGCTGCACCGCATGAAAAACAAACCCTCCAATCTCCCCGCTATGCCCCTTCTCCAGTGAGTGCCTGCCATGTCACAGCCCTCTGCTGTGGAGCCGTGCGCCCGTCCCAGCGGAGACCCACTCTGAGCTGCCACTGACATTCTCCAGCGAGGTGGAAACACACTTTACCCCCACACACGCACACACACACAACCAGGCAGGAAAACCCACACCCATACGCACACACACACACAACCAGGCAGGCAAACCCACACCCATACGCACACACACACAACCAGGCAGGCAAACCCACACCCATACGCACACACACATACTCTCAGAAACGCATAGCCTCACTCGCATGCACACACGAAACACAAAGACTCGCATGCGTGTGCACACACGCGCTACTGAACTAGCATCTCCTCCCTCATTTAATGTGTCCCTCATTAGAGTCCCATGAGAGCCTGTCGCCCGAGGTCTAACTACTCATACATTAGTGTGTGTGTGTCTGTGTGTGTGTGTATGTGTGTGAGTGTATGTGTGTGTGTTCACCTTAGCTCACACTCTGAGAAATAGCACTATATGTGCCATTTACTCTGTCGCCATACCAACCCCTCAACCTGAGAACGTTGCACTATAATCAAGACTGACATGACCAGTGGTCTCTCTCTCTCTCTCACTATCTTTCTCACTCTCTCTCTCCCTTTCTTTCTCCCTTTCTCTCTCTCTCTCTCTCTCTCTCTCTCTCTCTCTCTCTCTCTCTCTCTCTCTCTCTCTCTCTCTCTCCTCTCTCTCTCTCTCTCTCTCTCTCTCCTCTCTCGCCCTCTACCACACACACATCATTTTTTGTTCTCTGTCTCTCGCTTCACTCCACCATAACAAAGCATTCTCAGCTTTCAGCTTTTCCTCCGAGTTCTCCTCTGGCTGAGGCGTCCACATGGTGTAAACGGCCCCTCGGTGCTCCAGGCTATCGGCCCAATTAGAACCCCTTCAGACAAAATGGCTGACAGGGCTAGCATGCAGGAGGACAGAGGTAAAGAGAGAGAGAGAGAGAGAGAGAGAGAGAGAGAGAGAGAGAGAGAGGAAGAGCAAGTGGAGTGTGTGTATGTGGAGGGGGGGTGGTGGTGGGGGCTTGCACACATGAGTAAGCTGGAAAATTACATTCAGCAGTGGAGACAGCCAGGCATGTCCAGCAGCTTCTCTGCTTCTCCTCTCAAACTCTCCTTCTCCCCTCTCTCCTCCAGATTCTTCCTCCAGGGGCCCAGGCTGGTCGGAGATCAGCTGCTCCTGTCTAGGCTGTCTCTCCAGTCCTGTCAGAGAACACACCTGAGGGCCCTTCCCCACCTGAGGCCCTTTCCCCACCCGAGGGCCCCTTCTCCACCCGAGGGCCCCTTCTCCACCCGAGGGCCCCTTCCCCACCCGAGGGCCCCTTCCCACCCGAGGGCCCCTTCCCCACCCGAGGGCCCCTTCTCCACCCGAGGGCCCTTTCCCCACCCGAGGGCCCCTTCTCCACCCGAGGGCCCCTTCCCCACCCGAGGGCCCCTTCCCCACCCGAGGGCCCCTCCCCACCCGAGGGCACCTTCCCCACCCAAGGGCCCCTTCCCCACCCGAGGGCCCTTTCCCCACCCGAGGGCCCCTTCCCCACCCGAGGGCCCCTTCCCCACCCGAGGGCCCCTTCTCCACCCGAGGGCCCTTTCCCCACCTGAGGGCCCCTTCTCCACCCGAGGGCCCCTTCCCCACCCGAGGGCCCCTTCCCCACCCGAGGGCCCCTTCCCCACCCGAGGGCACCTTCCCCACCCAAGGGCCCCTTCCCCACCCGAGGGCCCTTTCCCACCCGAGGGCCCCTTCCCCACCCGAGGGCCCCTTCCCCAGGTGAACAGGACCACAATGAGGCTGCATGTTTCTAACCAACATCTAGTTATTCCTCAGCTGCATGTCCTCAGCCCTTCCTGTTTGAGAATGGAAAGCCTATCTGCAAGGGAAGTGTGCGTGCGTGTGAGTGTGTGAATATGTGTCGTGTGGGCTTGTAGTACCACATGCAGTCCTTCAATAGAACAAGACATACAGCCTACATAGTTCATGCAGTGACACATACCGCTGCCATCAGAATCATTTATGGTCAGAAAATGCCTCCTTGGAAAGCCCCTGCTCTGCTGTGTAAGCAGGGGCAGGAGGGGAGGGCCATTCATCAGGCACCAGTCTAACAGATGGCCTAAACGGCTAGCTGGGCTATTGGCCTGATGACAAATCGCCTGCCTATACAGACCCTCATCTCGCCCCACCTATTTGGAATCAATGGGCAGTCTACTGTATGGAATTGATCAAATGGCCCTTGAAGAGCAGCCAAGAGACTCCTTTCCTTCCCCCCCCCCTTCCCGGAGGAATCCGTCACCATGCCAACGTGCCGAGTTTGGTCGACGAAGTCAGT